>NC_084645.1:19641228-19836228 GCF_019802595.1 Syngnathoides biaculeatus | reverse complement strand
GAACGAGCAAGCGTGACACTTGTTTGTCCAAGCTGTCGCAGGCATCAATTTCAAAATATTGCCAAATATTTCAATTTAAAAAAGTGTCTTGTCGTCGTCGAGTATTCACAGAAGGATTTGCAAATCGCCGTCTTCTGTTTGTGATGTACAGTACGACGCCGTTCTACTTCCATCCAGTAAGTCACGTCGGGATGAACGTTTGGGATGGGAAGCGATTGAGGCCGTGCGGGCGGGCGGGCGGCAGGCGGCAGGCGGAATATGTGGGCGCCAAGCAGGTGTCAAAATGATTCATTGCTATTTGCGGCCGTGCCGTGAGAACATCGGACGGACGGCAGGTGGTGAGCATCAGCCCCCCGGTCGTCGTCCCCCGCAAACGCACCACCGCTCTCTGCGGTAGACGGACAAGTCTTCAGCCCACTCGATTTCAAGCTTCTTCTTTTTTCCTTATTATATATTTTTGTGACAGGAAATGCCGTCCAGCTGCCAAAAACGTTGAAACACAATTGCACACAACAGTTTCCGCAGTCGAAAAACACACACAACCATTTGCTCGACAAAACAAGAGCGGGCCTAATGTTTCGCACATTTGCATTGTATGAATTATACTATTAAATTACACCTCATCTCATATTGTCAGAAAAGTCCAACGTTGTGTTTAAAGCTTTGACTTTTTTGTTGGAATTCGGGATTTTTTTTTTTAACTGGGTATGCTATTTTACAACTCATATTTTAAAACTCTGCTTGGCTTCTCGCCCTCCCTGCTGCTTTAAAATTTCTTGTAACCTTCATAATTTGGTTTGTTGAGGCATATTCATTTCAACTTTTAATAACACTTTTTTTCAACCTATTCGTTGTACCCCCAAAAAGAGGCACAGCGTGCTCGCTTCAGTCCGTTTAAAGTCGAACAGTTGGTGCATCATGATTTCATGCTTTGTTTCAACGGCTCTTCTGCTGCGTGCCCCTCGGACGCCAGGAGGCAGCATAACACAGTCAGACTCCATCCATTCATTTATTTCCTGAGCCGCTTATCCTCACAAGGGTCGCGGGAGTCTGGCTCAGGCATTTTCAGGCAGTAGGCGGGGTACACCCTCAACTGCAGATATAGCGTACAGTATTCCGTGGAGATTTGATTGGAAATCTGTGAGATAGAAGTTTTCAAGTTCAAAACTTTATTATTATTTTTTGGGGAATAGTACTGGTAAAAATAAATACTCAAGTAACTACACGGATAACTTCCACCCATTATAATTCTTCAAAATAAATACTAATTGTATTTTTTGCCTACTAAATTCCTATAAACACTCCGTGGTGTGGAGTAACTACGTGCAAATATTTTATTGCTGTACCTCAGTGGATTTTTTTTTTTTCATGTATCTGTATTTGACTTAATACATCTGAGAACACATCTGTACAAGTACACTGGTGGAAAAGGATTGCGTCACAATTGCAATGCGATTGTATTATTAATTATTATTATGTGGCAATTGCTGAGGTATTTTCCATACAAATGGCGCTTATTGAACTTGTCCCTCCTTTGGGAGAATCCAAAGTACTCTCACCGAGTCAGACGGGACTTGCGGATATATTTTACGCCAACGCGGCGACCGGGACGTCGTCGCATCCAAAGGATACCGGACCGAGACCGAGACCGAGAGGTGAAGGACGTGGAACACAAAGAAAGGACAGGGAAACTTTGTTCTCGCGAGTGCAGTGCAGCAAGTGGCAACAAGTACACGTTTGCGGTACGATTGCGTGGACTGATGGACATTCTTTTAAAAACAGAGACACATTTTTATTTCAAGACAAAAATGACAGTAACACAAATGCCATTTGACACGGCTGCAGTTTAACACTCGTACAGTATTTCAACACTTGGCTCGAAAAAGTCGCAACATTTGGAATGAAAAAGACAAGACGCGAGATTTTCTCGAAGGTCCGTGAAAGTTCCACAGAGCCTTCCGGAAACTCGGGTGGCTCCAGCGGGCCGAGTCCACAGCCGATGAGGTCAAAAAAGCAAAACAAGATAAATAGTATAAAAAAAAAAAGGTTTTCAGTGCTATACCATATTGTTGCTCTCGCCGATTTTATCCACAACCTGAAACAGGAGAGAGAGAGAGAGAGAGAGAGAGACAACATCGATCAAGACGAGAAAAGTCACGACAGGATTTGACGAGCGCAATGACTGGCCGGTGCCAGAAGATGGCGGCGTTGCGTGGCCTTGGATTTAACCTTTGAGTTGAAGATTCGGAAGACGAGGCGGCGAAAGCGGGCCGCGTCCTGCTGTCGATGGCGAGGGAACGGAAATCGCTAGAAACGAAGCGTCCCATCGTTTGTGACGGAAAAGTATTTTGCGGGTCCGAAATTGGAGGTTTGCAAGATGGCCGACGCTGCCACTCAACTACTCAAACAAGCGTGTCCGAATATGTTCAATACCTTCGGGGAGGATAGCCGAACGATAAAAATTCAGTTTTTGATTTTGATTGGAACTTTCCTTTTGGTCATCGCGTTCATTTTTGAAAGAGACAAGTTGCAGCTGCAACAAGTCCGCCATTAGAACTGAAAATTTTCCCCAATTTCTGTCGTCGTCTTTGCGTCAAATCAAAAGAAGACATTTGCAAACATTTCCTTTGACTTTGGAAAACAACATTCAACATTTTGGGCTCTTAGCTAACATTTTACAGCCTAAACTGAATCGTTCATTTTAAACATCCATTCATCCATTTTATTAGCCGCTTATCCTCACAAGGGTCACGGGGAGTCCCGGGGCCTATCCCAGCTGTCAACGGGCAGGAGGCAGAGTACACCCTGGACCGGTCGCCAGCCAATCGCAGGGCGCACGGAGACAGACAATCACACCGATGTGGCAATTTAGCGTGTCCAATTAATGTTGCATGTTTTTGGGATGTGGGAGGAAAGCGGAGTGCCCGCCCGGAGAAAAGCCACGCAGGCACGGGGAGAACATGCAACCTCCACACAGGCGGGGCCGGGATCGAACCCAGGTCCACCGACGCTTTGCCAGCTGAATCCACCGTGCCGCCTCGTTTTAATAAAAAAGACAAACAACAAAGCAAACGAGATTTGAACCCCCCCCAAAAAAAGGTAAGCGATACCTATTGAAAGAGTAGGACCAAACAATAATCATTCAAAGCAATAACTTCTGGCTGTGCAGCATCAATTTCATATAATCTCCTGACGTTTTCTTACCGGATTCATCGAACAAAAATAAGAGATCAAATGAGCGCGAGTCGCGCCCCCGCGACCGCGATACTTGCCGTCCCGATGGCCGGCAGACCGAGCAACGAGCCCAGCACCGGGATCCGCCTGATGAAGCCCACCGCCACCGGGAAGAATCCTCTGAGGGGCCCGGACACACAGAACTTGAGCAGGACCGGCACAGCGACGGAGCCAAAGCGAGCCCGCCTTTAATAACCGACCTAAATAAGAGGAAGAAGCCGTAGATCTCCAGAAGGACGCCGACGACGGGCCACCCGATCAGAACCGCCAACACCTCTCCGAGGAAAAAGCCCGTGGCTTTGGCTTTGTGTCTCTGGAAGAAGAATCGGAACGTTCGCTCCAGGCCGATGACGAAGGACAACCCCGAGACAAACAGAATCTGAAAGGACGCAAGCGTGAGTCGGACACGAGGACGTTCGCTCGCGTCACTTTCGGATCGACTCACGTTTCCGATAGCCAAGAGAGCTTTGTCGAAAAACAGCATCATCCCGAAGACGAGGAAAAACAAACCGAAGCCCGTCAGCCCCATCCCGATTTCTGGAAGACAATGGCGCGTGACAAAAATATCAACCCAATTGACACTTCTATGACGGCGATTTCACATGGTTTGTTTCAACAATTTTATTCTCCTTTGACCAATAAGTCACTTTTACGGTGAACGCGCAGTGACAAATAGCAACTTGAAACAAGCACGCAGAACCTCTTTTTTGAATCACAACGTGTGAACAGTCAACGGATAGGTTTCCAACGACGTCACCACTGTCCTTAGACCAATCGGATAAATTCACGCTTCACCTATCACCTGTGTTCTCTGACCGCTATGACACTCAAGATGGCGCAGTTGGAAACAATAATAATAATAATAATAATAAAATAATTTGAAGAGCATGTTTGAATACATCCGAATGTGTTCAAACCGTAATGGGGGCTTACAACAATATTGAAAAAAAAATCCAATATAAACGGGACAAAAAGAGGTTCACAATGTTGTAGATTCAAAAGTAAAAAAACTACCCTAAAATGTACTCTACAATAATAGGGACTTAAAACATCACATATGCGTTCCATTGCTTAAAAAGAATGCCTAAATATACAAAATCGAGTCTTATTTTCACACGCATTAACTACTGCGGCATCTTTGACTTCCTGCTTTGCAGTGACATCACGAGGATCCCAGCCAATAGCGTTCGAGTCGGCTACCGCTCTGTGCAAATAGCGAAAGCGGCTTTCACGCAGCGCGAAAGAAACGGCTCTTACTTTGCGAGTCCGTGAGCGAGATCATGTTGGCCGCCGCCGAGGCTGCTCCGATCGGGTCGAAGCCGGCGGCTATTTGGCCTTGACGTTCGGGACTCAACTGTTGATTTCTCGGGAGCGAGACGCTTGCCAACCGCGTACTCCACGTCGTCACCCGCAAAGATCGTCTATTCTACCACGTGTTCGCGCTACCACGCTGATTTCAGCTCATTCACGAGCCATTCTTTCGTTAAAGTCTTTAATCGTACATTGTGGAACCGTATTGGGTCACTACAATTTATTCAATTAATCGATCAGGTTAGTTACAAATTTTGATAGCGTCCTTGCTCAAAAACTTCACGTGCAGATTATCTCGCCTTTTCGTAATGCGCCTGCGTAGTATAATTTCGTAGCTGACCCGATTTCTAACTCTTTTATTTTTTCAAAGAGCTGTCAGCAATATTTGAACGTCTTTTTTATTAACCAAAACTAAATCCAATGCAAAAGAGCATAAAAAAAAGGGTGAAAATGTCCCACTATTCTCATTTTTCCGTGTTCTTCAAGCATAAACTCCAACTCCCATGAGCCTTTAGGAGGCCGGAAACGTGATTGACGAAGTTGGGAACTTGGCGTTGACTCAAGCCAGTTAGCAAGCAAGCGAGCGAGCTTCTCGAGCGCCGTCAACCAGTAGCTTGTCTGGCAGCATGGTTTTATCGTCGCTTTGCATTTAACCCGCCAATTTTTGCACAAAAGTGTGAGCCGCCATGGGCCCCGCCTTTGCCGTTCTTCTGGTGTTTGTCGGATGTTGTAGCAATGTTGTGTTTCTGGAGCTGCTTGTAAGGTCAGTGACGCGCTCGCGTGTCCGGACTGGCGAATCGACATTGTCAGTTGTCATTACTGCATGTGCTGGAATAGTCGTGTTGGAGTGGGCCTTTAAGGGGCCTGACCCGGCCTCCAGTGACGTCAGGAACATGTTTCAGGTTGTCCAGTTAGTTTGCGTGTGAGCGACGGGGTGTGAGTTGTGACCTACAGCAGCCCCTCACAAGTCTTCTCATATCTTTGACTAACGTTCAACAAAAGTGGCAATATACTCCTTTTTTTTTTCTACTTCATATCTAAAGACTGGCATCAGTTTGTCAGTCAAAAAGAATTCGCAGTTGTAGTTTGCTGTCACGATTTATCGACAACCAATCGATCGTCAAATTAACCGACAACTATTTTGAACATCTTGAGCCATTTTTGAACTGAAAATTGTCCAAATCCTCAAATTTCTGTCGCATTTGCCGGTCTGTTTGATAAAAATAAGACTTGCAAACATCTGCTTTTACTTTGGAATGTATATTTTTTTGATATGTTACAGAACAAACCAGTAACTGAACCCGAATCAATTTATGGAAAAAAATAATAACTTACTGTCATTCTGTTGAACCTGGTAGCGGCATGAGAAGTGTAATTCCAACGAATACAGTAGACCCTCCCCCCCCCCCTCCCTTTCCCCGATGCTAAGTGAAAGTCGAAAATGTAGAAATATGAACAAAATAAATATAATCATGGCAGGAAGGAATTGAGGATGTTTTGCGACCCGGGGATGACGTTGGGATCCTCCCTTGTTTGCGTCCCCCAGAGAGTTCCCAGGCTGCGGCAACATCGTCACGTTTGCGCAGTTTGCCTTCATCGCGTTGGAGGGCCTGGTCTTCGAAACTCGCTTTGGCACCAAGAAGCCCGCCATCCCCGTCAGGTGAGCGACCGAAAGCCTCGGCCGGCCTCGCAATCGGCGTGACACGCTCGTCTCCCCTCCCGCCAGCAACTACGTCGTCATGGTGACAATGTTCTTCACGGTCAGCGTGGTCAACAACTACGCCCTCAACTTCAACATCGCCATGCCGCTGCACATGATCTTCAGATCGGTAGGACGCCGGCCAGAACTTTGACCGCAACGTCTTCACTCCACCTTGATTGACGGCATTTGAAGACTACGAACTAGGAAGGGGACCCCCCGCCCCCCTCCCCGTACGTGTCCTTACGGTCTCCCGTGCGGTCTCGTTGCAGGGGTCCCTCATCGCCAACATGATCCTGGGTATCGTCATCCTGAAGAAAAGGTACCGCCGCCCGTCACGCTTTCTCCCTCCGCCGCCGGGACCGAATGCCGTCACCCGGCTCGTCTTTCCGCAGGTACTCGGCCGGCAAATATTTGTCCATCGCTTTAGTTTCCGCCGGCATCTTCATCTGCACCGTCGTGTCGGCCAAGCAAGTCGTGAGTCGTCGAACGCTCGCCGTGCGATGCCAATGCGTTGGAAACGGTCCCGTGTGAACGTTTGAGTGCTGCTTTTCGTTTCTTTTGTTTTCTTTTCAAAAAGCGTTTGCTTATCGTCTTGACTCGTGCAGAATGTGGCCAACGAGGGCTCGGAGGACGACGGCCTTTACGTTTTGGCGCGCTGGCTTGTGGGTGAGTTTGTCTGCCGACGACCGCCGCGCCACAAAAACAAACGCCTTCCGCTTTGAAATAAAAAACAGCAAAGCGACGCGGCTCATTTTGGGGAGGAAAAGCTCCAGAACCGGGAAAAAAAAAAACAAAACTCTCAATATTTGATGACACACCTGGAAATGATGAGACCAAAAGTCGTAACTTTATGAGAGTAAAGTGGCAAAATTGCGAGAGATTGGGAAATGTCTTTTCCAAAAGTGAAAATAAAAAAATGTTGGGATTTTGAAAGAAATGAAAATAATATGACCAGAAGTACAGCAGAGTACTATGAGGAAGGATGTCATTTTTTAATAAGGGAAAAAATGATGGATTTCAAGAGGAGCGAAAAATAGTTTCCACTGCTTTGGTCCCGTCTTTTGGGATCCTGTGGGTCATGTGAAAGTGAATTGAGGAACTTCACTTTGGTGAAAGCGCTGTCTAAAACAGAGGTCGCCAACCCGGTGCCCGCGGGTGCATAGTCGCCCGCGAGGACCACTTAAGGCGCCCGCGAGGCATGTTCTGAAAATAGCACAGATCAGAAATTGTTGTCGTGATTATGATGATTTGTGCTTTAAAATTTGAATCTGACTTCCTTGCAGTAATTTATTATATTACTTATTATATAAAGTATTTATATATTTCTAAGGTATAAGAATTTTTGTTACTCTGGAGGTTTGTCGCAAACGTAGCCCGAAATATGATCGGTACTCACGAAGTAGCCCTCAGCCGCAAAAAGGTTGGTCACCCCTGGCGTAAAGGTACGCGTATAGCTTTGCTGCCCTCTTGTGGCATCCCTCTTTAACACCCGTAAATGTTTTGTGGGGGACATCAGCAATATTTCACACTAGAGGACTTTGTCTCCATCTCAATTTTGGCTGAAGAGCCAAAGGGGGGGGGGGGGGAGGATCAGTCCGCTATGCGCCTAAAATCACATGACCGAACCAGGAAAACGTCCCGAGTATGTGTTGCTAACGGACACGACTATGATTCGACGACGACAGAATCAGAGTCCTCTTTATTTTGCCCAGTTTGCGAAAAACACTCGAGAAAATTTGTCCGCGGAAGTTGCAGTCGATTGGCAGCGGAGACAAAAAGACATCGCGAGAGCAGTCGCCAGCAACGAAAGGATGCGGAGTCCTCGAGCAATTGGAGCATCTTGAACTTTGAGCGCAATTGTGCAAACGGCACAGAGACTTCCGGAAAGTGAGGAGCAGCGCGACAATCCGGGGCGAGGCTCAGATCACATCCATGATGTTTTCTTGTTGTTTAAACATTCGCTGTCCAATCAGGGATCGCCATGTTGACCTTTGCCCTGCTCATGTCGGCACGGATGGGAATTTTCCAGGAGACGCTGTACAAGAAGTACGGAAAACACTCCAAAGAGGCTCTTTTTTATAACGTGAGTACTTTGTAGAAAGTTGTTGGGTGCGCCTCGCGCCGGGCGTACGTCTGACGACGCCGCTCGGGTTCCCTTTTCGCAGCACTTCCTGCCTCTGCCGGGCTTCCTGCTCCTCTCCTCGGACATCTACAGCCACTGCGTCCACTTCAGTCGCAGCGGTGAGTCGGCCGCTGACGACGTGACGCGTACAAACGACGACAATTTAGAAAACGTCTTTGGAGTTTCAAACGAGAAATGGCCCAACGTTCGCCCGTCGTTCAATGACTGGCGTCAGTTACGTGCTCCTTCCGAACTTGTCAAGTATGTTATTACCATTCTTGTTACCGTTCAGAGTGTTCTTGTATGAAATGAAACGATAGACTTATCACAATAAAAAAAATAACCTAGCCAATAAAATATACTTGAAGCCCACTCGCACGCATTTGAAGCATTCCTCAGTGGCGGTTTTCACTTTTTCCACTGCCGTAAATAGTTGACGATTGTTTAACATCGTGTTGAGGAAATGAAAAGATGACTCGCTGGCCCAGTTTTGCAAATATGAGGCCAAGCGTGCTCGCGTCAAGAGGTGTTTGTGTTGGAGACCCAAAAGTGACGCATGAAACATATGTTTGGGGTGACGGAAATGCACAATCTTATTGCTAACATGAACTATGGTGCAAAATGCCATATATGGGATAATGGCAATGAGCGTGGACGTTCAGGTATTTCTAGACCTTCAAACAACTATTTTAAAACGCAAAATAGATTTAAACTTCCTGTAGTTAAACACCAAAACGTTCAAGCATTTTGTCTATTGAGAACAGCAAAACGCCATAGACAGGCAAACTGAAATCGGCATCGACGTATCATGAACTACACGGAGTTCACCAATACTGACCAGCATACCTATGTTTATTTACAAATATTCCTGAAATTTGACCTATGAAAACAACTTTAATACTCTGCTGAAGTATTAAACGCAGGTATTCCCTCTGCAGCGCCGGTGCTCGTTCCTGTCATCCAACTGAACGTTCCAATTATGTGGCTGTACCTGCTCGCCAACGTCATGACGCAGTATCCTTTGTTTTGTTTGTGTTCACGCCGCCGCCCCCGCCCATGGGCAATCCCACGCTTCGCCGGTTGTGGCCTTTCACTCTCTGCCCCCCCCCAGATACGTGTGCATCCGCGGCGTCTTCATCCTGACCACCGAGTGCGCCTCGCTCACCGTCACCCTGGTGGTGACCCTGAGGAAGTTCCTCAGCCTCATCTTCTCCATCGTGTACTTCCAAAACCCCTTCACGGCTTGGCACTGGGCGGGCACGGCCGTGGTCTTCGCCGGCACGCTGCTCTACACCGAGGTGTTGAGCGCCGTGCCGGCGGCGAGGAAGAAGTCCGAGTGACGACCACGACGGATATTTTTAGATTTTATACCTGGGAACTTTTCACGTCTGTTGACTCTTTTACGACCAGTGCTGGGAAGTAAACAAAAATACTTTTGGCTGTACTTAAGTAGATGTTGCAAATGTCTGTACTGTACTTTACTTGAGTATTTATTTTAAAGACCACGATTTACTCTCTACATTTGAAAATGGATGTTTATTTTCCTCACGAAATCAAAATAGGCTCCTTACATTTCTCCCCCAAAACATTAACTAAGTTATGAAATCGTGTTTTTGGTTTGATAGCATGAAAATCACGCAAACACAAACTACTTGTGACTTTGTTTTTGTTTTCTTTCCAAGTAAAAATGCTGCAACTTGATTCAAGAGCGAAGCTATTTTGGTTTTGTTTTTACTGTGCAAAGTTAGCAAAACCGGTATTGTATGGCCAGTGTAAGTGACATAAAAAAATGTATTTTTGTAAAGTCGATCCTTTTTTTTTTTTTTTTTACTTAATTACAGAAGTTGAATCAGTATTTCTACTCTTATTTGTATTTTTTTTTTTTTTTTTTTTTTTTTTTTTTTTTTATAGTACACAAGCATTTTCCGTTCTCCAGAGTGGGAAATACTTTTGCTAACTCTTTTGGAAACACAACCTGGAAAACAGGTTCGGGTTGCTTTTGATTGTTCTTTCTTTATTTGGGTGCCTGTTCTGACCCAAATTAACTACAACAAACGTCTAATGAATGTCACTGGATTTTGAACGCAGACTTCTGTCCCCTGCCATTGTCCGTGGCCACACACGGGTCACTGAACGCACCACCGCCTTTTACGGGCAGACTAAGTTGCCCGACATGGCAACACCGACACATTGAAATGTCATTGGTCAAAATGTCGTAATCCGTTTACAGTACAGTACAGTACTGGAAGCAGTCCACAAGAAAACGAAAACAATGGACTGCTGAGATGGAATGAAAAAATGGAAAAATGTTTGGAATTCAGGTGAACCTTATGTCATTACTTCTGAGCCTGACTACTCACCACTGGCAAGAATTGATGCATAAAAAAATTGTGCTCACTGTTCGAGCCCCTAACATGATTATTCACGATTAATTTATTAATGTATGCCGAATTATTATGCAACTACTTTAATGCATTGTGGCTATGCTCGCAGCTCAGGTACGGGAGCAAAAAATATTCGTTCATATTTTAAAAGAATCATGCTACGTGTTATTTGTGCTTTAACATTTACATATTTCAGTCTTTATTTGTCTAAATAGAGGTTTTAAATTATTTTCAGGCCGAAATTCCTCGGGAAGCGACGTCATCTGCAATCATTTCGGGCGGAAGGACAAAGGACGAATCCAATCAGGAGGCGCGACGTTGGAATGACACGAGCGCTCGACCAATAGGAGCCACCGTTCCAATTACTTGGGATTTGACGTCTCCCGGTCGGCAGACCAATGAGAAGGCACAAGGTTGAATAACGCGAACACCTGACCAATGGGAGCCGACGTTACTGTTTCCGTGCTGTGTGAGGTAAGGGGGCGGACGGTGTTGACCGGTTTTAGGGAATCGTTTGTTTGTTTGTTTGTTTGTTTGTTTTTCCCCCGAGAGCCCTCACCCCCGTGAACTCTCATCTTTGGAAAAAAAAGCGCTCTGATACCAATATCTTTATATCTACTTTTTATGCATTTACACGTGCTGTAGTTTATTCTTCTTTCGTTTGTTTGTTTGTTTGTTTTTTATGCATGCACTGACGCAGGAGATGCTCTCCAATTTCCTTGTACAGTTCGGTATGATGCCGTTAATAATAATCAATAGTCGGGATGAACCAAATCTGCTTCCATTCGTCCAGTTTGTGTGCTCCACGGGGGCGCTGCATGGGGGCTGTCCCACTTGAATTTGGGGCAAGAGGCAGGCCACACCCTGGACTCGTCTCCAACCAATCACAGGACAGTATTCCTCTGCACCTATTTGCAATTCGCTACTTGCAGCTTCACCAATGCTCAGATTTATTTGTTTTTTCACCTGTTTTCTGTTATTTGTTGGAAAACGGGCTCGCTCACGGTTTTCGTCCTCTTTTTGAAATGCCCCAACATCCACGAGAGGGCGTCAAATGCTGTCTAATATAAAAGTAGTGCTTCGGCAAGGGGTTCGCTGTACTCGGAACCTTGAATGAATGATTGGGCCGTGGATTCTTTGGGCACCTGAAATCGCATTCAAAGTTAAGGGGAAATCGATTCAATTGAATTTTAAAGGTGTAGGGTGGAAAATAGTCAGAGATTGTCACTAGTGTTAAACTGTAAAATAAATCATGTAGTTCAGAATGTTGGCTGGGGAAAATAAATGACAGTGGTTTGAAAATAGATCCTTGCGGGACACCCCAACAAATGTAAAGGGACTGCTTTTGCTTTTGAAGAACGTTGAGGGGGCATCCAAACGACTTTGGGCGGACATTAACCCCCACCTTTTGATAAATTGATTTTTCTCAGGGAAAAAAAGTCCTTCAATGTGGGAAATTGCACACACCCCAGCCCCGACGAGTGGTTTTCAAGGGCATGAATGACCACCACCTCGTGTGCCCGATGTAGGCGGCAAAGCCCCTTTTTGAACGCCACTGCTGAAAGGAGAACGAATGATTCTGTCAGCAGGTTGCAAAGATTAAAAGGGTTGCAGCAGGAACAGCTGCAAGATCTCCATTCAATTGAATCCAGAAATATGCCAAAAGCAGATTCTGTTTAATTATCACCGATGGCGAAAGGAAAGGAAAGGAAAGGAAAGGAAAGGAAAGGAAAGGAAAGGAAGGAAAGGAAAGGAAAGGAAAGGAAAGGAAAGGAAAGGAAAGGAAAGGAAAGGAAAGGAAAGGAAAGGAAAGGAAAGGAAAGGAAAGGAAAGGAAAGGAAAGGAAAGGAAAGGAAAGGAAAGGAAAGGAAAGTGGAAATGAGATCTGCATGTCGACGGCAGGTGACAGGCGGCGACTCACGACGGAGGCATCCGACCCGCCATCCCTTCGGCATTCCTTCGCCGTGACTGTCGGCCGCACTTGCGGAAGGACTGCGGGCCGCGTCCCCCGCACGTCCGGCCCCTCGACGCCTCGTGCGTTCCCGTAAGCTGAGTCAGAGCGCCGCAACATGACTTGCTCCTCTCGGCATTTTATTGGCGCGGCTGTGGGACGTGAGTCAACCGCCCCCCACCCCAGCCCCTCCTCACCCTCTTCCTGGAGCACAAGTGGCAATTGTGGTACTCAAGTAGGGGGGGGCGGATACGTGGTGGGAAAACAATATCCTAAAAGTACAAGTTATTGATTCAACTATTTACGGGGCTTGAAAAAGTCTAACATACTAGTAAGCACTCTCGTAAAGTACACACACCTGCAACAATTGCTCAAGTCCAGTACTTGTTTACTTCCGGCAGCATGTGATGGAAAAATATGCTTTGTCACGCTCAGTGTGTGAGAGCGAGAGAGAGAGAGAGAGAGAGAGAGAGAGAGAGAGAGCGTGTTGACTCACTGCCTGACTAAAAGTGGTGAAGCAGAGGATGAACCGCTCACATTGACGGTAAAGATCGAGGAAAGGGGGAGATAACAAGAGGCTGTCGCCCCCCCCCCCCCGCTGCTCTCCTCCTCTCCTCTCCTCTCTTTTCCTCTCCTCCCATCACACTCAGTGGCACGATGCTCCCCTGCATGAACCGACAACTTCAATGGTGTGGTGAGTGTTTCTCTTTTGATTCTTGAGGGACTGTTTGAGGATGATGACGCATCAGGCCACCACCTATTGGCAGGTGCACCGCAGGGCATACAGTAAGAACCCTTGCATTTCTACTGAACCCACTTGGTTCCTATTAAAAAAAAAAAAAAAAAAAAACATAGTCCCTATGACAAAAGTGAAACGAAAGTGTTGGAGGTGAAATGAATAGTTCATTAAGTAGGTACAGTGGTGCCTTAAGAGTATTCCAACTTATGAGGATTTTTTTTTAAGCCGCCGCTTGTTTTGCGAGCCAAAATTTCAGGTACAACTCAATGTCAGATGCGCTGACGCTGCAGTAAAATGTAAAGGAAAATTGAGTGCTTGGGGTGTTGTGATGCCCTCCCGGGTGGGCAAGATGAGACACAGTTGCTGCTTGATGAACGGGGAACACAAATAAAAAATGAAATCACTCGAAAACAGCTGCTACGCCTTCCACGCACGCCCAGATACTCACACAAACCCCTCACTTGGCTACGCCCCTTAAAGGCAGACACAGCATCTTTTATTATGTCTCGAAAAACTCCAAATTGTAATTTTTTTTCATGCGACATTTTTCAATCAGCGGTGTGTAAAATAACCTTCAAACGCGGGACACTCGAGCACGAATCGCGTCTTTCCTTTCTTCTTCTGCAATGTTTATCGGCGGTTGGCAAGGCAACGCTTCCACTCCAAGGAAAACAAAGTGACTTGATGGAGGTTTGTCATCTTTCCATCTCATTTGATTTCATTTCCGGGCGCAAACGTTGCATGTGCGCATTTGTCCAAAGTCTCCAAATCCTGCCGACTTTTCACTAAGCGCAAAGAGCAAATGTGGCAAAGGAAGGAACGACGGCGCAGCCCCCCCCCCCCCCCCCCCAGGTGGTGACTCGTTGCCGCCCTGCCAGTAAGTTGCACGTCTGCGCTGATTGGAGATGAGAGGTTGAGGGTTGAGTTTCCACGACGTCGCCACCGTACAGCTCAGCTTCGATCTCGTTTGCGAGCGCAGCAACACGACGCGTATTTCCTCCCCTGTTTTGAGGATGCGCATCACGGGGGAAGAGTTTGAAGTTGCCTTTTTTGGCCCCTCTCCAAGCAGATCCGATTTTTGCGTCCCCAAAATGTCACGCGGCTCAAGAGCCTCCTTGTGAACTCCTCAAGCACTTTTCTTCTCTCTCGCAAGCGCTTGCTTGCAGACATAATATCACCGATGTTACTGGTCTTATTTCATATTATTGCATATTGTATTCCTTGATTTTCCCTGCTATCTTATGTTCGCAGTCGAGAATTCATCCAGTGACAGCATTCAAGTCTCCCAGCGGGAGGCGATCATTTGCTGGCTGGGTCGCGACAAAATACACCACTGTCACTTCTTAACTTCAGGAACCGTCAGTACCATTAAAAATAATAATAATGATAATATATATTGTTTCTGTAGATTATTTTCTTTATATAATATATAGGTCAAATAAATAAATCAAATGTTTTGGGGTTTTTTTGCCACGATCATTTTCGTCCCTATTTGTAATTGAAAAAATATTTCCACAAAAATTATTGTCATTGTGGTCAATATTACTAGTATGAATCTATTTGTGTATTTATCATTTGTATTTTCTAAAGGTAGCTTCACACACACACAAAGTGCATTCTAATAATAAATACATATTGGTTGTCATTTTAATGCAGTATTTTCAAATGAGTTTACTCGGAAGATGAAATTGGGGAAGTGTGTAACTTTTGTGACGCACGTAGCACAGTGTAGTACAGTGCAGTCAGTACTTGATCTTTTGGTGCTGTGGGTTCTCCTCTCAGCCGAAAGACTGCACTCGGAAACTGATTTCATTTGGTGACGTAGATGTTTGGAACAGGTCTCTAGCACCATGTGAAATCAGGGTTCTGGGAAGCGGACTCTCAACTTCTTACACGAGCACGGTAGGTCACGTGTTTTTCAGTACGTCAAAGTGAAGTGGGCCCAGCTCCGGGCCTCTTTTCTCTCCTTGTTTGCGCGTCTTGCCTCAGTGGGTCCAAAATGACGCCTTCAAGTCCATTGGAACGTATGGACCACACGCAGTCGTCCCACTCGTGGACAATTTGTGAGAAAGTGGGAAATAAGAACTGACTGCATCAACTAGAAGGAGAGGTAGTACCCTACTGGTTCCAGAAGGTGGTGCTGTTGACAGCGCAATATTACAATACAGACTGGAGATCAAATGATAAATTCACGTTTGAATAAAGTTGTCTGATAATCCTCATTGTGCTGTTTTTTTTTTGTTCAATATTTGTGTCTTTATTTGACTTTCGTTTGCTGTTGTGGGCATATGCGTGTATTTGTTTCTGTCCCCAACAATAACATTTCTTGGATAATCCATTTTGATTAAAACCTCAAAAAAAAAAAAAAAAAAAAAAAAAAAGAAAAAGAAAAGAAACCACAACCGATAGGAACGCTTGAAATCATTTTCGTATTTTTCCACACCCTTCATTCAATTGAGAGCTTCAAGCAAACATATTTTGGTTGGATGTTGTTCATGGCCTCACTCGAGGACCGCTTAATAATTTGATCATACAGTATTTGTTGAGGCAGAAGATTAGGGTTTTGTTTTTATTCTTCCAGTTTTTTAAAGCGATGAACGTGAATGCCCACAAATTTTCTCTTCCAAGTGTGAGCATTTTTTTTTGTATTGTTAGCAAATTTAGCACTTATTTCTCATGAATAATTGAATAGTAATCATTGTCATTTTTGCTCGCATTGTCCCGTTTATATCATAACGCTTATGCCGTATTGGTGAAAGGTGAATATTGCTGCACATGTTCATATTGTCGTCTTTGTTGAGCAATATGTTGAATTCTCCTCCCACTTGTATTGTTCGCCGGGCAGCGGAATTGGAAGCTCTTGTCTGATTGGTCCACAGTAGCAGAGGTGGGAGCTCCTCTCTGATTGGTTCCTAACATGAACAGAGGAGCTCCTCTGTGATTGGTCCATTTCCAATAATCCGCCATATTCAAACTTCCGCCGTTTTGTCTGTGTGTCTTCGCTCCCATTTTGTTGGACTTCTTCGTTTTCTTGCGACCGGCCTTTGTTTTCCGACCGCCTCACACTTACATTTTCAAAAACGGAATGGACGAAAGCGACGCTGTGAACGCACCGGCGACGTCGGGGAAAAAGCAGAAGCTCGCTCGGAAGTCTTCGAGGTCGTCGGCGGCGGCGTCGTCGTCGTCGCCGCCTGCCGGTGTCAGCAGCCGGGCTGAGCCTTCGCCCGGCACGCTACGAAGAAATAACTCCAAAAAGTACGTCCACGCATTTTAACTTAACTACCGAACACTTTGTCGTGATATTCCGAACGAGATACTCTTGTAACAAGGTTATAAAAAAAACGAATAGCGTGTTTGTTGTTTGTTTGAGTCTGCGAGGTGTTAAACGGTGCGTTCAAGTGCTGCGCGGAATCCACACTTTTGAAGTCACATGCTTCATGGCATAGCGCCGTTTTTTCGCCATAGATCTCATTTTCTCGTGGTTGTTTTCTAAGTAGGCGACACGGTAGATCAGATGAAAACAGTTCTGAGGGTCAGGGTTCGAATCCCGGCCCCGCCTGTGTGGCTTTTCTCCGGATGGGCACTCCGGTTTCCTCCCACATCCCAAAAACATCCAACATGAATTGGACTCTCTAAATTGCTCATAGGTGTGATTGTGAGTGCGGCTGTTTGTCTCAATGCGCCCCGCGAGTGGCCGACGGCCACTTCAGGCCCGATGACAGCCGGGATAGACTGCACAACTCCCCGTGACCCTTGTGAGGATAAGTGGCTAAGAAAATGGATGGATGGATGGATGGATGTTTTCTTACTTTTTACACGTATGGATAGGTTTCCAATTACGCCATCTTGAGTGTCACCCTAAAATTAACGCTCGAAAAAGACTTCCCGCTTCACCTGTCACCGCTTCTTTGACCTCTATGACACACAAGATGGCGTAATTGGAAACCTATCCATTGTAAAAGATGAAGAATGTAATCTTTTGTTCCATTCCTGAATCTATGAGTAAAGGCAGATGATCATGGTTTCTAAGTATATCAAATGATAAATGATTTCCACTTGCCTGCAAATGCAAGTCTGATTTGTAACGTTCAGCAGGTTGAGTTTTTTTTAGATTTTCTTTTCTTTTTTTTTTTGTACGTGCGCTACTTACACTGGCAACACGCCTGCGAACAGGGAGTCGTTCGGTCATTGTTAATTTTTGATTTTAATCCCTATGAAGTGACTACTTCATGGAAAAACAAATAGTAATATATAATACTGTACTTTTCTGAGGAAAACTACATTCAAAGAATACACAATAACACCTTCCGCTTCTGTCTCCAGTAACATGTCATAAGACTTGTCACGTTTCATTGAATGCAAAAAGTAGGACACGGGAAGAGGATTTTCTATTGCTGTTTTCTTCACTAGTTAACATTTTATATAAACCGTTCTTTCTACAATATACTGCTATGTTTCTTGATTAAATGCGGGAAAAAATACTGGTGTTTTTGTTATGGCTGGAATGTATTAATAGCATTTCAGTAGAGAAACTATAGTGTAGGGGGAAAAAAAAAAAGTATTTTTGAGTTCGGTCGTAGGACATGATGGGGAATGAAAGTATTTGTACTGCGTTTGCTCCTCCTGCAATCTTTTTGACGGTCCCACTCGCTCGATAGGCCGCTGCTGCACAGGGGAAGCTCCTTCACCTTCCTGACTCCGGGGACACCGTGGGACTTCAGTCTGGTGAGACCGCGGCCGCCTCGTGACTTGTCGTCTTGCGGGAGACAGCCGGGATCATCTCATACGTGATTCTGTCGTCGTGATTCAAAAGTCGCCTTATTTTGGAGGGGAAACAATGTTGCATGAACAAATGTTCCATTTTTGTCCAAGTATACAGTACACTTCGGTTTTATTCAACTTTCCGGTTTGCCTTCAATTTTCTTCATGTAAGGATGGCGGTTTTAGCCGCAAACAGGAAGGTCAGAAGTAGTCATAGGTTGACTTTGTTTTATTGGCACACGTACACTATGTAGGTATGCACTTTTTTTTTGTTCACAGAAATGATAGATTATGATGATTTATTGAGTCGCAGCCCCGTGCGTGAGGACATAATATTTCTTGTGACTATTTGGCAACCTTTTGTCAAAATGTGCCTTCCACCTCTTGTGGCCACAGAAGCGTAAACGCAAAGAAAAGGAAGACGACACCGTCAGCCTGTCCGGTTTGGACCTGAAGGTGAGAGAGCGAGAGAGAGAGAGAGCCCCGACCTCTTTTCCCGTCTTTGTGCACATTCGGGAATGTGGCTGCAAGTGGAATGAGAATTATAATCTTGAATAACATCACAGTTGTTTATTACTGTATGTGAACAATTGATGTTTCTTATAATTGCCATGGGTGGTTTAAAAAAAAAAAAAATTACTGACATGTAACCGGGACGCTTCATTGCGGTTGTCAGGAGCCGACGCACAAGAAAGTTCGACCGCTGGCCAGAGTGTCGTCTCTCGTCAACTTCATATCGCCGTCCAAGAACGGAGCCATGCGACGCTTCGGTCAGACCATCCAGGTAAAGGAGGAAAAACCTTTCGGGGCTTCCTCCAATCGGGCCTGTGCTGACTTTGGCGGCGAGGGGGAGGCAAAATGCTCCCGATTATGGGAACGCCCGTGCCCCGCACGCTTCGGAAGACTTGACGCCATTGGTTGCGTTCCCAGTCCGCGTCGCTGGGCGGAGACGGCAAGTCTCCGGGGACGTCGCTACGCGGCGGCGGCGGCGGGGCGGCCCCTCCCGCCGCCGGCAAGCGAAGGAGCAGCAAGCTGTGGTCGGAGACGCTGGACGTCCGGCAGAAGAGCGCCTTCTCCTCCAAGGAGATCAAGAGACAGGAGGTGGTGTCGTCCGAACGACGGACGAGCGCTACGAGAGGGACGGTGGAAGTAACGCATCTGCTCTTCTTCAGGCTATTTACGAGCTCTTCAGGGGAGAGCAGGATCTCATCGAGGATCTCCAGCTCGCACGAAAGGTTGGCAAACCAAACCCAAACCGATGTGAGAGTTTCTTCTTCTTGTCAATAATAACGTGACACGTCTGCTGGGCTCAGGCGTACCACGACCCCATGCTCAAGCTGTCCATCATGACGGAGCAGGAGCTGGCGCACATCTTTGGCGATCTGGACGCGTACATACCGCTGCACGAAGGTCAGCCGGCCGCCCGATCGACAGATTTTGGCTGAGATCAAATCGTCATTCGTGAGCTGAGTTTGCGGGTGGGAGACGACGGCGTTATATTGCCCCGGGTGTGCCTCCGGCTGCCCGCAATGAAAAGCCACTCTCGACTATGCACGTGCGGCAACTCGAGATACGAGATGAAGTAGTTCCATGACTGTGCTTGTAGTGAAAAACAATCAATGGAAATAATTTTGGTTCAGCCTCCCACATATACCCAACAAAAAGTGTCTCGTTTTTCAATAAGGAAAAAAGAGCGTTCCAAAATATTGTGCTATTTTAAAAACAAGAGTTAGACACAGGTTCCAGTACGGTCGAGACCCCAATGAGGACAAGCGCTAAAGGAAGTGAATGAGTGAACGTCGAGAATGAGTCCTTCTTTGTTGCCCCCACCCCCCCGCCCTTTTTTTTTTTTTTTTTTTAAATTTGTTTGTTTTTACTTCACTTCAGTGGGCGTTTTGCTGCTCCTTCTGGTGTGCGTGCCTTGGCCACCTGGGGGCAGTGTAACGCAGACATAGACTAAGTAAAAAAGCCCTCATAATATTTGAAAGAATATCTTATATATTCGTATCTCAAATTTTTGCTCTCAAGTCAAGGCAAAAAAAGATGAGCCAAACAATGGTTGGCATTTCATAAAACCCACCAGTGGAGTCATATCTATCTTGATTTTTGCTAGAATTGGCAACAAAATTCTGCCTTTGTCGGGTCTCCGAGCGACTAGAATTTGAATTGGTGTTTTCTCGCAGATCTTTTGACGAAGCTGACCGACGGGACGGGCCCCGACGGGACGGTGGCTCGGATAGGACAAACGGTGATCGACTGGGTGAGACAAGTCGCGAAGGCCGTAGACTTTTCACTTTTGTCGGGCGCGGTCAAACCGTGACGCGGTTTTCGTGGCAGCTTCCGGGCCTGAACGCGTACAGAAACTACTGCAGCAACCAGCTGGCGGCCAAGGCGCTCCTGGACCAGAAGAAGCAGGACCGGCGAGTGCAGGACTTCCTGCAGCGCTGCCTGGAGTCGCCCTTCAGCCGCAAGCTGGACCTGTGGAGCTTCCTGGACATCCCGCGCTCGCGCCTGGTCAAGTACCCGCTGCTCCTGCGGGAGATCATGAGGCACACCCCGCCCGGGCACCCGGACCTCGCCGACCTGCAGCGGGCGGTACGATCGCCGAGTTTCCTCTTCTTTTATTTCTTTCTTTCTTTTTTTTTTTTTTTTTCCTTTTCAATTGCAAATTTCTTCTTTAACTAAAAGTCATATCATTTATATATGTCCCATAATCATTATCGAGCAAATTAGAGGTTCTATCTCCACATGCAGGTGATACGAAACAGCAAAAAGGACATATTGGCTTATGATACTAAATTATAAAAAAAAAAAAAATTTTTTTTTTTTTGGAACGCCACAAGGTGAAAATATTTAGGCTGCGTTTTTTTCTTGCTTCTCCAAATCTTTTGTTGTCATGCTTTGGCGTGGCTAAGAACAAATCTGTTTATCTGTATTATTATTTTTTTGGGGCTGAATTTTGTACTGTCTTTAGGTTTCCAGAAAAGTTTTGATCGAGAAATTAAGAGCGTATTTTCTTATAAGCATTACTATTTCCATCCATTTTCTGAGCTGCTTGGTATCATTTAAAAAAAAAAAATCTTTATCTGAATTCTTTTTTTCTCCTGTGACTGCTTGTATGTCTTTTTTTTTTTTTTTTTTTTTTTTTCTTGTACAAATAAGTCTTGTCTGAGAAATCGATGCGGTAGTTACAAGGCAGGCGCCGCCCTCGGGCAAACGTAACGACCATCCCGATTTGTCCGATCTGAGCGCCGACCGATCGCCCGTCCAGGTGACGATCGTCCAGGAGATTCTGTCGGACATCAACGCCAGGAAAGGCGAGTCGGAGTGCCGCTACTACGTGTCCAAGTTGGAGTATCTGGACGACAGGCAGCGGGACCCTTTGATTGACAGCTGCACCAGCTTGCTGTGCCACGGCGAGCTGCGGAACAAGAGCGGCTCGGTGAGCGCCCGATGCGGGACGCGGCGCCGTTCGGTGGATTGCGGTTGGGAACGCTTTTGTAACTCTAATGGCTGCAACTTCGCTGAGATTTGTGTTTTGGGCGTGCAAGGAGATGGACTCGCGGATTGAGGCCAACGGTAGTTTTGTTGGGCGTGTTCAGCAAACGGCGACCGACCGCCTTTATCCTCGCCCGCTGTACTGCTGACACTCGTTTATCGCGGGGCAGTTGGCCAAATCCATAAAGCGGCGGCCATGTTTTTCATATTTTAAGGCTGCGACAGTCCGACACTTGTTAGTCTTTCCCTCGTTATTGAGCTCCCCGATACCCGCAAAGCTTTCGTAGCCGCTTTGCAGCCTTTCAAACAAACGTTGGCAGCATTCACAACATCCAATTCTCAAGCGATGTTGACCGTGTAAAATGACGACAACGCCCGTGATAACGTTAGATTGTCGCGGCGGTCGCAGAGGCTGCACGTGTTCCTCTTCTCGGAGCTGCTGGTCCTGACCCGGCCGGTGACGCGCAACGACAGGAGCCGCTTCCAGGTGTACCGGCAGCCCATCCCGGTCCGGGACCTGGAGCTGGAAGACCTGCAGGACGGAGAGATCCGCACGGGGGGCTCCTTCAGGGGGGCCTTCGCCAACTGCGACAAAGGTGGGCCCGCAGAAAGTCTCGGTCTCAAGTCTTTCTTTCTTTTTTGTCTTGTTGAACATTTACCTGTGAATGTAACTTGCCGAATTTTTCACAATTTGAAGTCTCTCTTATCACATTTGCGTTCTGAAAGGCAAATTTATCACAAATACAAAATGAGAGCACTCACAAGTACCTCCACGCTTTTTGTTCCACCGTGGTCTTTTTTTTTTTTTTTTCCAGCCAAGAACGTTTTCCGCGTGCGTTCGTCAGACCCGTCCCACGGCCAGTCGCACACGCTGATGGTCGACGACGTCTACCACAAGCAGCGCTGGCTCAACTGCCTGCGCGGCGCCATGGCCCGGCCGGACGTCGCGCCCACCCGAGCCAAACGGCGCTCGGCGGACGAAAACCGTCCGGCGGCGGGGCCTCGGCTCAGGCCGCAGAGGTCGCGGAGCTCCCTCGTCGGGAAAGACGACCACTGACTGCTTTTGCGTTTTGAACGCTGGCGGCGGACGGGACGCTCGGAAAGGTACACAAACAAATGCCGTCATTTCTCACTTCCATTTGATGTCTCTTGACTCAATTGAGATGTCGGTGATTCCCAGCCAGTGTAATGTGCCGCAGGAAATGCTTCCACTTCACTTTATTGCTCTGAAAATTGCTATTTATTCAATGACGTGCGGCGACGCAGAAGCGGTGGACGTGCCGTGTTTGGTGCTGTGCCGTGACAAATTTGAGCCAAGTCACAAATTTGACAGTATAGAAGAATACAGAAAAAAAATCCCTGGACACCACCCAAAAAACTGAAATAAGGATTTTGTAAAATCCCTCGTAAAATGTACCTACTTTGAAAGGACAAAAATGAAGCTATGAATCAACGACGTAAAAGGAGATCGTGGCGGCACCACGATTGGGAATCACCGCTCAGAGTCCATTTCGGGACTTTCTCACTGTCAATTAGTCCCGTTTATGATTTTTCACGTCAAGCAACTTTGGAGGCATCGTGGGAGCTCGTTTTGGGTTTGCTTTGCTTTACAGCACTAAAGATAACATTGGTTGGGGGGGAGAAAAAAAAAAAAGAACGTTTTCATGCTCCGAGAAAATAAAAGCGGCCGGTTTGTCCCTGAAATGTGTGACTGCCTGTATTTGCACCAAAAAAAACAAACAAAATAGTTCCACTTTTTCTGTCATCGTGTGGTTGACCAGCCACGAACCCGGTTTAGGTGTTAGGAGCTCCGAGGTTGCGGGTTCAAATCCGGCTTGAAGGGTGTTTTAAACAATTTCCATTGTGCTCATCGGACAACAGCAATAATAATTATGACAGTTTGATTCGGATCAATTTTTTTGCCCCCTGCCGGTGTCTTCCTGTGACTTAGAAAATTTCCGTCTGGCAGCTTGCGCTGTTCCTTTGATAGCTCACGATAGCGCCAAGCTCAACTGTTTAGGTTGTTGGTTCAAATCTGTCTGAAGGGTTTTTTATAAAGATCATAATACCTAACAAAAAGTATTAAATGGATATAAAAAAAAGTCAGCGCGACCACAGCTTTGTGCATTTTTTTTCTGTATATTTATTTGTCATGTTATTGTCTGGATTTTGGTTGGTTGACGAGTTGACATTGTAGCAGCACTCATGTTAGTTTTGGCTGGATTTTCTTTTTTTTTTGGGGGGGGGGGGTGGGGGGCAACTTTATTTCTTTACATTAAAAAAAAAACAAAGTAATAACCTTTATTGAATTTTGAAAGTTGTGGCGATCTTACCTAATAGTTCATCATGTGACATTTTTGGCAAACGGCATACAGATATTAGAAGAGTTGTCTTTTACTTCCCCCCAAAAAAAAGATGAGTCTATTTTTGCAAATCTCTTGTTAAGCAGCTAAGCTTTATTTCCATTTGAAACGCGTGGAGGTAGACGGATGTCTTATTTACAAATGTACATACTTACAGCGTATAAACAGTCCAAATACCAATCCAAAACAATAATATTGTTCCAAGTGATTCTGCAGGCGCTTCCGATCACGTAGCCGACGCATCGAGACCTAATCGCCGGTCAGACTCCAAAACGGGAGCGGACGAATACGACAGAAAAGCAACCATGCGGTTGGGCAAACCCAGCTGGGGAAAAACCCGCAGCGCCCTCACGCCCAGAATCCTCCTCAAGGCCACCCGGGTCGCCTGCTGGAGACTCAGCGGCGTGTCTGCGGGGACAAAAACAACAAGTTGACAAACGCCGGACGCGGGCAAGCGAATGCACTACGGCGCTATCTCGACGTCAACAGCTGGCGATTCATATTTCTCGGAAAGCAAATCACGTTTTGTGCGGTTGGTCTGGGTGGGAGCTGCGGTCTACAGCGGCTCCGTCGCCAGCGTTTGGTTTGTCCCGTTTGTTTGAAAGTAAAAAAAGAGAGAGAGAGAGAGAAATTGGAAAAACACAACACTGACGGATCAAGGAAAAAAAATTAAAATCTGAATACAAAAAGTTCTGGAAAATATAGACAAAAACACCCCGGCAAAAAAACAAAAAAAAATCAGCAAAAACGCAAAACCTACCGAACCTGCCATCCAAAAATTTGGGTGACAAACAAAAATGTAAAAAAATTCCGACGCCAAGGTCGCCGTGGGGCAAGAGCGCTCCTCGTACCCTCGTAGAAGCGAAAGCAGCTGTGCGCCGGCGACCCCGGCGCCGTGTACTGGACGGCCTTCTTGCCCGCCGAGTCTCGGGCGTGCGGGTCGGCGCCGAACTCCAGCAGCAGCTCGATCAAATCCGCCCGCCGCGTCTTGGCGGCCAGGTGGAGCGCCGTCTCGCGTAGCTTGGCCGCGTTCACGTTCGCACCTTTTCCGGGAAATAAAACGGCCAAAATAACACTTAGAAATCAGCAGCGTAACAATATATATATATATTTTTTTTATATTAGATTTGTGGCCGAGGGAGAAGAAATGTTCACATTAACTTTTTGCTCTACTTAGGACTGAATTGGCGCAGGTGCAAGAACTGAACGACTTGACTGAAAAAAGAAATACAAATACCTTTAGAAGGGACTTACAAAAAAAAAAAAAACAATAAAGAGATGAAACGTTTGGCCCGCTGGCCACGCCGCCATGTTGGTTTTGCGAGCGTTCTCACCGGCGTTGAGGAGCAGCTTGGCGCAGTCGTAGTGTCGGCAGGCGCAGGCGGCGTGCAGCGGCGTCCCGTAGCGACGGTCGTCAACGTCCGTGCGGGCGCCGCGTTCCATCAGCAGCGACACGCAAGCCTGGCTGCCTGTCCACACCCCAAAAACAACAACAACACCAACAAAGACATTTTGGGGGGGGGGGGGGGCAGCGGCAGTATATTGTGTAAAAAGACCAGAAAAGAACAAATACCGGCATTACAAAACAAAGTTACTGAGTACTGAGCGTGTGCCTTTAAGAGGCGGGGCCCGGTCTGCGCGTGAGCGACCGGGCGTGAGCCGTGGCCGTCAGCAGCTCAGTGCGGGTTTCCCAGTTTTGGATTTGCGCGTTGTGTGGCCCACATTAGCAAGAATCGTAATCTTTACTTTATTATGCTGCACATTTCATACACGGGGCGTTTGAAGTGCTTAAAAGCACCAGACGACGTTCAAAAAGAGAAAATGGACTCAAATGACTAAAAATGTACAGTGCACCACGTGCTCTAATTTTCGAGCTCTCTTTTCCCTGAAAATTTTCTTCTAAAATTGATCTGAAATATTTTGGAGTAAATACTGAAATAGGTACATCAGCGAAAAGAAGCATTTCAACCTTTTTCAAAATATATTAAATACTTATTATTCCGTGGTTCTATTTCATCTGTCGACATTAGTTATCTTCAAATTGATTTTTGCTCGTTATAAATTTTATTTTGGTGAAATAACGCATTACTCGACAAGACATTCAAAGTGACGTGAAAAAAATATTACCCGATTTATCTCTGTTGTAAAATTAAATGAATACAATACAAAATGTGAATTGTACGTTCTGCCTGTCATTTCTTCTTTGTTATTATAATTGTTCAGGGAGCAAAAATTAGCTTATTTTAGTCATTCTATATTTTTGGCATCAATGGTCCGATGAATCGGTCGTCTGAATTTTATCCTGCCAAATATGGGAATCAGCCTCCCAAAATCGACACGGGTCAGGAATGAGTACACTTGTGAGCGTAGTCAATAAATAAATAAAACCACTTTTTTGTTTTGCTCCATACAAATACAATTCCTGTGCTGTAGACAATTTAGCATTTTAAAATCGATTGTAGAAAGACATTTTTGGGCTAGTCCGTCCATTTTCCTTGAGCGCATAAGTCAGCACACCCCCAGTGGACATCGTCCGTAGGTGTCTGGTCGTCACCTCGCATGCAGGCCTCGTGAAGCGGCGAGGTGGCGCAGAAGGGCGGGTTGACGGCGGCGCCGTGGTCCAGCAGCAGCTCCGCGCACTCGGGGCTGCCGGCCGCGCAGGCGTCGCACAGGGGGGTGCTGCCGTCGATGTTGCGGGCGTCCACCTGCGGAGTCGCCACATCGCCGCGTCATCAAAGCTACGCGCTAATTGGTAATAGGCCTCCATTTTGTTTTGCTATACTTGTATGTTATGTTTTGATGGATTTTACACTACAGCATGCGGGCAAGCAAAGCCAAATTTGGTGCTGCATAACCGCTGTTACTGTTATTCTTAAATTAGTACTACCAAAATGTTCGTTCCACCGTGTACGACGTATCTGTGCCATTGCTGTTCCATTTGGAAAGATCTTTGCACCCTGTTTGAGTTTATTTGTTTAGTTTTGATGTGTCAGCTGGCCGGTAAACTTGCCACGGAAGCGACAAGCAGCTTGAAGCAAGCACGCTGGGCCTCTCGGATGGAGAAAAGTGCACCAGCGGGCCTATTTTTGCTCGTTTTCTCAAACTGTTGTTACACAATAAATCACAAGATGCGAATGAAATACTTTTATTCATAATAAGATCAGGTGTCTTGTGATTAAAGGGTTGAAATGTGCTTGAAGGGCTCCATCTAGATGAAAACGTGTTGCGTGGAACTAGGAAGTGCGCTTCACAGCCTCGACCGGATTGTCGGCGTTCGGGCGAAGCGTCCACTAGCCGTCGCGGCGTTCCACTTCCCGTGCCCTATTCTCGAGGGTATCAAACTCAAGGCCCGGGGGCCGGGTCTGGCTCTCTACGTGATTTTAGCCGTCAACTTACAGGATTCCTGTGAAAATCTGTAGCCAAATTTCAAATGGTCATATATCATCAACGATAACGTCGACCTATTAAAAGCCAAAGACAAACGATGGTTGGAACGAGAGCCACGCCCCTTGACTTCTGATTCCAAAGCGAGTTCATCAATTCAGCGTGTAAATGTGATGAGCCGACTGCAGATTTTGATTTCACAGTCATAGCGGCCCTCTGAGGGAAACTTTAACGACGATGCGGCCCAGTGACAAAAATGAGCCCCGAGCTCAAGTCCCGTCGGGTCCCAGAGCGCCCTCCCGGCACCCGAGTCGCGCGCTCTGACCTGCGCCCCGGCGGCCAGCAGCAGCGCGACGCAGCCGGCGTGTCCCCGGACGCAGGCCTCGTGCAGCGGCGCCATGGAGTCGCCGGCAGCGGCGTCGACGGCCGCCCCGTCCCGGATGAGTCGCCGCAGCTGCGCCGCGCGGCCTCGCGCCGCCGCCTGGTGGACCGCCGACCGCTCCGTCCAGAATCCCAGACCGTCAGCTGCAGAGGGCAACAAAGCGCTAGCGAGGTTGCTCGCTCGCTAGCACACAGCTCATCCGAGCAGATCGCACGCATGAGGCGCTTTTGCCTTGACAAACACGATTTTAGCCATTGATTGACATTTGCGGGCCTCGCTCTTGATTCAGCCTTTAATAGTTGGCACTTGACACCTTTGACTTTTTCTTGGATCGTCATCATCATCATCATCATTCAAGATTAATAAAGGACAAATCTACTGGTCTTCTCCAAAACGCTTGAGATTTTATTCCTATAACTCTTGCGCTATTCCAATTGTATTCTCGTTATTAGCAGTTGATTCAAAATTCTCATAACTTTAGTTTTTATCATACTATTATTATGTCCTGTATTTTTATTCAAGCTTCATTCTTGACACTTGTGATGGTGCATTTTTGTATTTAATTCTCATATTGAGCGATGAATTCTCCCACAGTCACATTTATTGTAACATTAGAATGTTATCCTTATCATATTAAAACGTTATTGACATATTACAAATAGTTTATTCTCTGAACTGCATTGCTTTATTCTTGTGAGGTGAATCATATGCAGAGGAAAATCTGTTTTCTTCTCATGATCGTGATATTTTTAAAACTTAAATGACTTGATTCTCAAAACGTTACCATGTTATGCTTGCCATGTAGTAATTTACCTCGTAAATATTTGTAGTATGTCCAACAAAGTCGAGTTTTAATTTCTTTCTCGGTGAGCCGAGTATGCCTGCCATGGTGCAGTAACACCAGTCAGGTTTGTTTGTTTGTTTGTTTTTTTGAATGCCTCAGCAGACTTCCAGTAAGCCGTACGATTGAAATTCCATTGCTAACGCTGATGCCAAAAAGTCTCGTGCACGACTCAGTCGCAATCTTACTTTCACTTGGAAACGGATAAAGAGTGTGAAGGTTCGAATCTAGTTGTACTCCGCTTGCAAAAATGCTCTCCGAGCCGTAAGCTGCTTACCGATGTCGCCGTACAAGGACGCTCTGTGCCGCGTTGTTGTCTCCATGTTTGCACCTGACTGCGACCATGCAACGCAAAATCGGATGCGACTCCACCCCCCCAAAAAAGGGGGGGGGGGGCGTCGAGTGACCCTGCAAGGCTCGCCGCGTGAGCCAAAGCGGTGCCAACCAGTGCGCCCGAAGGACGCGCCGCGAGGAACTCTGGGAAATGTAGTCGACCGCTTCGCTGCAACCTGGAAGAGGCCCCGGGTAGGGCGGGACCGCGAGGATCTCTGGGAAATGTAGTCGACCGGCCCACTGCAACCTCGAAGTAGCCCCGGGTCGCTCCCACTTGGGGCAACATTTTCGACGCTTTTCTCGAGTTCGCGACAGTATTTTCGCCAAACTCGCATGTGCATTGAATGAAACTAGGCCGAAGTTGCACGATTTGTTTATTTCGCTTCCATATTTTGCCAGCAATTAACAACGATTTGGAGAGTCAAATTTCGTTGGAATTTTGTACTTTGTCAGAGCTCAAAGTTCGTCAGACGTTTTTCGGTTTTTGTGAAGATTTTGTGCATTTTTTAATTATAGATGTGCCATCTATTTGCTAAATCATTTTTGCCGTTTAGTTTTATTGTAGTGTTACGAAGCGTTTAGGCGTCTTCTATTGTTGTCGATGCTTGTCGTGCAGTTGTGTTCTTTCGTAACATGAGTTGAGTACGAATAATAAAAAAAAAAAAAAAAAAGTTGCCACTCTTGGTAAGAAGCGGTCACGTGACGCGGGACTTTGGTTTTCTCGCAATGGCGAAGATATGAACTGTAACGACGAGCTGGGGACTCTTGTCAGCGCATCGGAGAGGCGGCGCGGTGTGAAGTTGAGCCACTGTTGCCCGCGGCCCCTCCCGCGACTCGTTTGACGAGCTTTTCCAAGTCTGAAGTTCTCAAAATGGACGCGACCGACGACGAGTCGTTTGCTTTCGTTTCCCTTCCTCGACCGTCGCCCCGCGGGCGGGTCAGCGTCGCTTTCCGACGGTACCGGACTTGTTTTGCCTCGCGTCAGCCTGACGACCAAAAGTGGATTTAATCGAGTTTATTTTGATTGTATTTTTTATTATTTTTTTTTTTTTTGCTGTGCTACGTGGCCCGGAGGCCCACTTTACTTCCTGGTCGCGACAGAAGACGATGGCCAATGTTTCGTTTCGCTTTATTTTTTCCTTTATTTCAGAGGGGGGAGACATCGAAAGGGATATGATTCATTTGATTCGATTGTTTTGAGAGGTGGGGTCATGTTTCAAAGAGGACATTTTGGTCTTGGAGGAAGGACACGCGGCGCACGTCACAGTTGACACGTTCCGAAATGGAAAGTGGAACCGACTCCGCTTCGAGTTGAGTACTCTTTAACTTTCACTTTCGCCCTTTTTTAAGTAAACGAGAATCGACCTGCTTTCAACGCAACTTCCTTCATTTCATTCCATTTTTACCGCAGTAGTTGCCATAAAAGTACAAATAATGAGGCAAAAGCGCCACGTGACAAGTTGCAATTTTCGCAGTAAGCCTTTTAAAATAGATTGCTCTATATCTATATCTTTGCTTCTTTTGCCTTTTAGGTGTTTTGATACCAGTGACGGAGTATTCCGAGACTTTTAAACGCAAAATCTTGGCTCCTCTCCAAAGTGCATACCTGTACGACGAGTCCAAACTGTCCTTCAGATACAAGTCTGCCTCCCTCGTTAAAAACGCGAGCTTGACGAAAAAGGTTCGTGTCATTTGTGGAATCTTTGAGAAAACAAAACGGGAAAAACACATCAGTTCTGTGTCCAACTTCAGTACGCTGCCTTTCGAGCCAAGAAACGACAGGCGGGCTATTCAGAAGATGACCTGGAGGAGACGCATGGGTTTTTGCTCTTTGATGACGTCACCAAGGTATGACCATCCCAAACGAAATCTGTTCCAAATCATCTCAGCGCTGACACGTTGTGATTATTATTGTCTCCATTCCTCCCCCCCCCCCCCCCCCCAAACAGGCAATTGCTTTTGGCCAAACTGGAGTAGTCACCGGGACAAGCGCGTGTACAAGTTTGGGGGATCCTCTCAAGGGTAACGAAATAAGGCTGCGGATTGACAACGCGGCCGAGTCCGCTTTGCGTTTCCTGACGTCGAAGCAGACCCGGTGTGACGGTCTGAGCGCTCCCGGTGCTGAAAAGTCCCTTTGTGATGTAACATCCCCATTCATGCTTCTTCAACATGTCCCATTTGACAATTTGTCACCGAGTGTTCACGTTCGTTGTGGACGTCTCAGAAAGACAGACATATAAATGTGTATATCTTTTTGTCAATTTTTGTTTTAAGGTTAGGATATAATGTATGTTAGCTCCCTCAATGTAGAAGAAGGGGAACTCTGAGACCGGAGGAGTTCACAGTAAGCGTCTGCTACGTACTCAGAGTTCCCGTGTTAGTAACGCATGCGCAGTCGTCACGAGGAGACGTTTCAGCACGGGGGAGCGCTCGGACTGTCACGCCGGCGAAAATTCCCATTGTGGCCGAATTAGAGGCCTGGCGTGTGGGCTTCAAGCTTGTTGGTCTCTCTCTCCCAGTTGACGTTAACTGTCAAACTGGCACCCAAAAATAAAAGAGAATTCAAACATCAACATGTTCACCCAACCATAGTCGGTTACTGTGGTCTAATGTTCACATAATGCAAAATGGCGTACACGGGCTTATGGGAATTAGCATATGAAGCGGTGCCGGATGAGTTCAATTCGAGGCTCGGAATCCAAAACACTTTTCCGTGAAATCCTTCCCCATTCATAGGAATGCCGTGAGTCAGTTCTAACCCGGATTCTACTCCTTTTGGGATGTGCACCCTGGCCGCCAGGGCCAGTATAGTACAGACACGAAGAAGACTTCCATAAGTTGAAGTACCAGTACTGTTTTTGCTGGGTTTTTTTTTTTTGTTTTGTTTTTTCATAAATACAGTACAGGTGAGGGCATTGATGTGTAATTTTGTTGTTTCACCAATTTGTGATATCTGTGAAAGCTTTACAACACTGCCACATAGGTGCTCTTTGTTAGCCCTTCTATGGCCTTTTGCATTGTGTGTACACAATAAGGAAGTGGCCTTTCCGAAATGTGGCAAATTCCTGCTTGGAAGTCAAGGTGTCACTTTTTTTCATATGGTTTTGAAAGGAAAAAAAAAAACTACTTCAGCACACACATTGTACAAACAGCGTGGCGTACCCAACAACATTTTATGCTTGTGAACTTTTCAGTGCGATCTGACATTTTGTGTCATAAATAATAATTGTACGTACTACAGCTCTGATTTCTGGGGGGAGAACAACAAGCAGGCCCTTTAAGATCTGCGGTGCGGCCGGCCGAGAACGACGACCCGCAATTATTGCTTTTCCGCCGTCGCCGTGCGTGGGATGAGCGGCGCAGTCGTAAAGTAGCAAAGTCCGGCGTTGCAACCGTCACGTTTCAGTGGCACGGTAAACATTGCACAAGTTTCCACTCGGAAATGCATAACAATCTTTATTCTTGTGAATTTCTTCAGCGTTATCAGTTTTGACGTTGCCATTAAGAAGGAAAGTCCATGAAGTCACCCGACCGGTTTTTGACTGGATGCTGTCCGGTACCTTATTTAAATGTCTCCACGTAATCTTACTTTGCACTCATGTAATATTCACTTACTGAATTAAAAAATACATATGTATACATATATTATGTGATTCAGTCAAACCCGATCGGACCAGACTGCGGCATAAAACAAAATAAGACCCGGCGCATGAAGAGATCGTTTGCACGGACGCCCTGATGGCCGAGCGACGATATTGTCCGTGATCACATTTATTAAAAGAAGAAGCGGTTTGCATATGTGAGAAACAAAGCTAGTTTTGAAATGAACACATTTTCTGTCAAGCAGCTTCAACTGCTGATCATTTGTATCCCGGTGGGCGACCGGTTCCGAGGACCGGGGTTCGAATCCTGGCCCCACCTGTGTGGACTTTGCGTGTCCTCGTTGCGTTCTCTCGACACTCCGCTTTCCTCCCGCATCCCAAAAACGTGCGTGCTCGGTTAATGGAAGACCCTTTGGCGCCATTGTAAGAGACAACGGTCGTTTGTCTCTTCGTGACCTGCGATTGGCCGGCGACCGGTTCAGGGTGTGGCCCGCCTCCCGCTCACGCAACGTTAGCTGGGATGGCTCCAGCACGCCTGCGACTTTTACGCGGATCGGCAGCTCAGATAATGGACGCTATAAGGGATTAAGAATATAAGATGAGGTATTTTTATTTTCCCAAATGCTTCTGAGAAATCATAGCAGGATTCATCATTTGTGCTTCAAAGCCAAGTGAAACGGATGTGTGCGTGTTGTTTATCAAAATCACTGACTTGTGTCTTTCAGGTGTTTACATCTCAATGTTCTCGGACTGTTTGGGTCCTGAGCGCTGGCGAGACGGCCAATCGGGATACATTGCAATCATCAGGCTGACGACGGTACTAAAAACAAAAACAAAAACACTGGCGACGTCGCGTCACTTGACGTGTACGTTAAGCGCGCGAGGCGTTCTGCGTTCCACAGGGGAAAGTCAAACGCGTTTCTGCGACCCAGACCCGGGATCTCGGCACGCCCACTGTGGGCTTTGACTGCCACGTGTCGCAGCATTTGGCTTCCGTGACGACGCAAACCAGTTTCTCGCTGGCCTTTGAGAGAACTCAAGTAATTACTGCACGTTGAGGTTGCCACTGTGGACACGGAGTGGAAATTGACCCCGCCCCACTTTGTTTCCTCTCCGCAGTGTTACATATACGAGCTGCTTGATGACGGAAGCAACGAAACGGCGTCGACGCCCAGCCTCATGTGTCCGTTTGCTATTGTGGCGTTTTCATATAAAAAAAGAAGGTGGTTGGTCATGATCTTGTCTTTTATTTTACAATGTTGTACAGTGGAAGCTCACGTTCCAAATTTTTCACGGGAGAACACATCCAAAACCGCTGCAGTCGAGAGATCCTGTCAAATGGAGATTTTTGTATGGTTTTCCAGACGCGCTCTTTGATGTGCTCTCGTTCGCCGTCAACGGGAGACATCGAACTTGCTGGCACGCTTTGGACTCCCACTTGAAGTTTATTGTCAAACTTTGAGATATTTCAGTTGTGTCTTTAGAGAGCAAAATGTTCAACCCAAGCATTTCATCTCCGAAAAATCCAACCCCGAAAGCGAAACACTACGAACGGGCTAAGAAAATTTAGCAAAGATGTTACGGTAACGCTAAAGCTTCAAGCGCCCACTATTTCAACACGTTGGGAGCAGCAACGCCATAATAGCTGCTTCGGTTTGGGATGCCGCAACAGTTCCAAAATTTGTTGGACCCATTTCGACCGAAGGGCTTCCACTGTACAGTCGGACCAGGAAAAAAAAAAAAAAAAAAAAATATATATATATATATATATATCACCGAAATGACCATTTTTTTTTTCCGTTCCTTTTTCAGAGCATTGGCTATGAAGGGTAAGTAAATGCAGATGACAAAAAGGAAATGTCACTCTCACTTCGCGGTTTAACCAAATGTCTTTTTCTTGTTTCATCACAGAGCCCAAACCATGTGGGTTCATTTCATATGAAATTCTCAGATTTCTGCCCGTTCTACATTTAGCGGAAGGTGAAGTCAAGAAGACAAATCCAGATCCAAACAAAGGAATGTGTAATATCGTGGCCAACGGGGCGCAGACTTATGCGGTACTGATAAATCCCGGACCGGCACGGAGTCCATCTCTTGCGCCAACTACTCACGACGGCGGCGGCTCGCTGTCATCTTCTGAGGCGGTACCAGCCGGTGCCCCGCAAACGGGATCAAAAGTTCAGATGATTGTTGAAAAGACTCCTGCCGAGTTCGAGACAAATACTGGCGACGCAAGAGATGATTTGAGCGGACCGAACAAAACCCACAATCATGAAATGAAAACCCTCAAGGCTCCTGACGTTCCAGCAGAGCTGATCGTGAGCTTCACCTCTGAACAAAGTGTAACTGAGAGGAGTCCTGTCAGTCCCGTCCCTACAGAGTATTTTTCTGCCAAACGCGGAAGGCTGACAGATTGTCCAGAGTTCCCTCGCCTCACAAAAAAGCAACAAAGGAAAGCGCTTCAGAAACATTCCAAAACTAAAAAAGAGGCAAGTAAACCATCTTTTGAAACTCCCAGGCCACAAAAACAAAATAGTGAAGCTGATCGGCTCAGTAGTCAGGCTGAGCAAAACACAGCGCAATCAAATATAGATTGGGAGAAGCTCAGAAGGTGGGTCATGAAAGGCCGTCACGGTAGAACTCGGACTGTTGACTCGAACAAAGCTGACAAGACTGAAAAACCAATATTGTCTGGCACCAATGTGATAGACCTGCAAGCTCCCTTGAGAGACAAATCTGAGCGGTGGAACCTCAAGCCGGTCCTTAGTGAATGCGGAAGAGTCTTAGTTCCCCACGGTTTGAGGGATCTGCCCGAGCCTTTAAAAGAGACGGCAAGTGTTCAACAGTTCCCAAGCCCTAACATAGATCCTAACGCAGCTGAAATAGAGCATCGGCCCGGTGTGTTTGCGGCACCGCCAGCCCGTAGGATGGAGGTCATGGAATCCAAGACGGGAAGTCCCGACCGAAACGCGGTTCAAGACTCGCGAGATCGTGAAGATCCAGTTCAACCGACAGGTGTACATGAACACACTGGTCCTACCCATCACGATCAGTCCGCCGGAAAGCGTGAACCCACATGCATCCTCTCAAGGAGAAAGACATCAAAACATCGCCTCAATTTAGATGAAAGTCCTCAAGATCTGACTGTGGAGAAAGGTCCTTCTTTGAAGAGAAACAGAGTTGACGGCAACGTGATCAGGATTCCAGCTGGTGCAGCGGTGGGAATTGAGGAAGACTCGACCGTGCACTCGGTCAACCCCAAAGAAACGACAAATACGAAAGCACGGCGCAGGTTGGACGATGCTCAAAAAAGGGGAGGAAAAAAAGCTCAAATCATCAGCAGGCCTCCGTCCATTTACCCAAAGTGGAATAGTATGAAAATGCTTCGGAAACACATCGACATCTCCAGGGAACGCTTTAAAAAGACATGTAAGTCCTCTTTTTTTTGTTGTTGTTGGGGGGTTTTTTTTTTTGTTTTTTTTTTTTTTGAGTTTATTAATGAGAAACGCCTTAAGTCAAGATGCCGTGGTGCACCGGCGCACTCGTTGCGATTTAGACTTTCACGCGGTGCCCCTTCTGTTTTTGTCTCGACAGGGTGGATGCACGTCCAACCCCCTTCTCGCGCCAGCCAAACTGTCAAACAGCGTGCTCGGGTTTATTCTCTCCGGAAGAAAATGCCAACCTCAAACCCGTCGACGGATGCTTTAAATTTACTTGCTGATCTGGCGCTGGGGGCCACGAGTGAGCGGCTTCCGGCACATAAAGACCGACAAGTTGAGAGGCAGCCTCAGCCAGCTTTGAGGAAGAATGACGACCCCATTGATGTTGGCGGTGCTGCTGAAGTTTCAGTTCTTCATACTCTGCTCGGGCAGCCTGTCACTAGACTGGCATCATCGCAGAGCCCTCTCGTGAAAGGCCTGGAGTTGGTTAGTTTGTTGTGTAAAGAACATGCTTACTCATTACCCCTGTCTGCCGCGATACCCTCTGGTCTACCGGGTACACCCTTCCCGGTGTCCCCTTTGAGTGGTTCTAATGGATTGCTGCACAGGCCACATGATAATCAGACACCACAGAAGTCTGATGATTTGGAAGACGCACCTTGCGTGCCCTCAGACCACCCGGTGAAATGGACGAATTTGTTCAAACGCTGCCGGAGTTTTGTTTACAAAGGTGAATCTGTCCAAGTGACACGTCAATGGAAGGAAAAGTATGACTTTAATCGAGACAGCAGGTTTTCAAGGGACCCAAAGAACCGAACCATCATCCGAGCCTTGCATGGGTATGTACAAACCTGCGGCAAATCAGAACTGTTGTCTTAGGTGGTTGATTTCAGTGTACATCTCAATTGTTCTCATTTTTACAGTCCATGGGACTTCTCAAGCCAAGACACCAGCGAAGACAAGGAGCTCATTGTCCACATGTGGATAAGTTTCTTCTACAGCCGCTCAACAGCAAGGTTTGTTGACATGGGCCCAGACCTCGTGAACCCGGATTCAGATGAGTGTCATCGTTCAGAAGCAGAGATTACAACCAGAGCTCAGTCTGACCTTGGCGAGGATCAGTTTGCGCTTCCACCAGCTGTAGAATCTACTTCAAAATGTTCCATTTCTAACGCTTCAGACCTCAGCGGGACCCCCTCGTTGGATCGAGAATCGGAAATTCTGGACCTCTCTCGTGAGAACGCTCATCGAGGACAGTTTCTGTCATCAGATCGTCAGATCACTAGGACAGAAACATTGAACTCACCCAGTCCACTTGACCCGGGCTCTGACTTAAGCAAAAACCCAAAGTCAGATGAGGCAGAGATTACAGCCCCGGCTCAGTCAAAGACCAAGATGGATCCGTTAACTTCCTCAATGGGTGAAGGAGATACTTCGGAACATTCCGTTTCTCACACTTTGGACCTCAGTAGGACCTCCTGTTTGGATGAAGAATCTGAAATTCTGGACCTGGTTCATAGGAACTCCAAAAGAGTACCGGTTCCCCCTTTAGATCCTCAATGCAACAGAACAAAAAAATCTGACTCACGTTCACCAATAGGATTAAAAGAAGCACCAACATTTCAGGTTGGTTCTTATGTTACTTTGATATATATATATATATAAAGACCTGAGTTGTCAAATTTTTTTCCAAGTGTTTTTTTGAAGCAAAATGTTGTTCTTCTTCCAGAGTTACCAAACCACGACTCTCTCTGCAGAGACTCCAAATAAAAGCAGCAGCAAGTGTTGTTGGACTAGCTGTCTGGAGCACGCTGAAGCGGCCTCTAGAAATGAGGATGTAGCTTCCATACAAGGAGAGCTTGACGTGCTTTCAGTTCAGACGGAGAATCCCAGCAGAATTTTTAGAATGGACCAGGTTTTACATAAACCTCATAACAGAGACGAGATGGATTCAAAAGGTGGCTCCGAAAACGCAGAGGCCACAGCGCTGATTGGGTTGTTAAAATGTGGAAGATTGTCATCTTTTCCAGAAAGGGGCTTCTACAAAGAAGCGAGCGATCCAAGTCCTCCACCACTTGAAATAGATTACGAGGAATCGGTTGCATTCTGCAATAGAAATCTCTCGGCAAGGGAACAACCTGAAGCAAAACAGGCTCAGAACCTAAAGGTCACACAGGGTTGTTGTAGTACATATAAGAATCCTTTGTTAAAAGGATCAGAAGACAAGGACAACTGCAAATCTCCAGTCACCGCTGAAGATGGTGATTTGAGGAATCGTCCGGTGTTTGTCTCTGACAGGGAAAATTCAGAATCGGAAGGTCACAGTACAGAACCTAGTCGACGAGAATTGTTGGAGAAACAGCTACTCCAGACTGACATCAAATTAAAGTCAAGAATGCTGTGTCAAAATAATGACATGACAGATCACACCGTTTCAGGATCGGGATGTACTCGTGACTCCGTGTCAGAAGTGGATATTAGTCATAATGCATCAACATCTGAAATTAGCACGCTGATAACCCGCAAGATGGAAGGAATCGCTTCCCAAACAATGTCTAGTGGTGCAAGAGAGAGGCCGAACGAAGCAATGACTACGTTCTGTTTTGGAGTAGGTAGTGGTGGAAACCAGCAGAAGGTGGCCACCAAAGCTCCAAAACGTCAACAACCTTATTTAATTCCGGGTGAAACTGTAAAACACTTGGGATCTGTTTTACAATTAGATGAAAACAGAAGAGATGAGGTTCAAGAGACTCCCTCTGGGATGATAATGCCATTAAAGAGTTTTTCTGGAAGAAATACTACACCCACAGACCCACAGAGTCAGGTTGAAGAGGTTGTTCATAACCACGTAGGAACCCCTTCTGCCAGAGATATTCCAGAACTGTTGCTGTGTAGAGTATCAGTCCTGAAGGTTGCTGAAACCAGCCAGCCTCATATTGTAGGAAGTACTGATGGGGGCCTAGCTGTTAAAGGAGATGAAACTCTTTGTGCCTCAGCTCAAAATCAACAAAGTCATTTAATTCACTGTGCAACTGTAAAACATTTGGACTCTGATGTGGGATTATTTGGAAATGGACGAGATAAAGTGGAAGAAATCCACCATGGGGTAAAAATCCCCTTGCGAGGCTTTTCTAGTAAGATCACCACACCCGCAGGCCCAGGCCCCGTGGGTCAGGTTGAAGGAACTGTTGAGAATCATTCAGGACGTTCTAAGTTTGTCAGAGGAACCACTTCTCCTAAAAGCATCGTAGAGCAGTCACTGCACAGAGGATCACTGGTTAAGGTTGGGGAAACCAGGCAGGCCGATAATCCCCGAGGTGCTGATGGCACCATATTAGTTGAGGGAGATGATTACATTCGCGCCATAGCCCAAAAACATCAACAAAGTCATTTAGTGCAGTGTGAAACTGTAGAACGTGGAATTAATGTTGAATTAATTGAAGAAGGACAGGCTAAGAAGGTAGAAGAAATCCATTGTCAAGCGATAATCCCCTTTCAGGGCTTTTCTACAGAAAACACGACATCAGCAGTCTCTCAGAGTTCGGTTGAAAATGCTGCTCAGAACCAGACAGAAACAGACTTTGTCACGGGAACTGCTTTTGCCAAAATGAGCCGGGAACTGTCGCCAGGCAGAGCCTCTGTGCTTAAGGTTGCTGAAACCAGCCAACCCTATACTGCAGGCAGTACTGCTGGTGCACTATTAGTTGAGAGAGGTGAACGGGTTACTACTCTAGCCCAAAGCCATCTACAAGCTGATTTCATTCAGTGTGGAACTAATGTCGAATTAATTGAAGGACAAGATAAGAAGGTGGAAGAAAGCCACAGTGGGGTGAGAGTACCCTTCAGGGAGGGTTCCAGGGAAAACCCTACACCCACAGGCCCCCAGGGTCTGGTTAAAGATGCTGTTCGGAGACAGACAGAAACAGACTTTTTTGGAGGAACTGCTTCACCCAAAAGCATCCAAAAAGCAGCAGTCTCTCAGAGTTCGGTTGAAAATGCTGCTCAGAACCAGACAGAAACAGACTTTGTCACGGGAACTGCTTTTGCCAAAATGAGCCGGGAACTGTCGCCAGGCAGAGCCTCTGTGCTTAAGGTTGCTGAAACCAGCCAACCCTATACTGCAGGCAGTACTGCTGGTGCACTATTAGTTGAGAGAGGTGAACGGGTTACTACTCTAGCCCAAAGCCATCAACAAGCTGATTTCATTCAGTGTGGAACTAATGTCGAATTAATTGAAGGACAAGATAAGAAGGTGGAAGAAAGCCACAGTGTGGTGAGAGTACCCTTCAGGGAGGGTTCCAGGGAAAACCCTACACCCACAGGCCCCCAGGGTCTGGTTAAAGATGCTGTTCGGAGACAGACAGAAACAGACTTTTTTGGAGGAACTGCTTCACCCAAAAGCATCCAAAAAAACTCACCATGCAGAGTATCGGTGCTGAGGGTTGGGCAAAGCAGCCAACCTGAGACAGTTGCGAGAGGTGAAAAGATTGCAAGTATAGCCCGAAACCACCAGCAAGGCCGTTTAATTCAGTGTGAAACTATAAAACATTTCATGCCGCGTGTGGAATTAACTGAGGAAGGACAAAAAGAGGAGGGAAAAGATACCCACTGTATCGTTCCCGCAAGGGGCTTTTCCAGAGAAAACACAACACCCACAGAGCCCCAGAAAGTGCTTGAAGGGGCATTTTGGAACCAGACAGAGACGGACTTCTTCATAAAAAGTGGTTCTCCTGAAAGCATTCCACAACTATCACCACGCAGAGCATCGGTACTCATGGTCGGGGGAACAAGACAGCTGGGTATTCTGGAAGCCCGGTCGGACTGCGTACCTGTTCCGAGATCTTTGGATGATAAACCAAAACCGGTAGCTCGCTCTAATGGTTTTAACGAAGTCTCTTCAGATGTCCCTCACGCTAGGATTCCGCAGAGCCCAACTGAGAAATGCACTCAGGTCGGATCACCCGACATTATGGACGCTCTTGGTCGGCCTTCAAACTCGAACGATAGAAAGGACAGAAATGCAAAGCCAGCTCAGTCGGCGTCTACCTCACAAATCTCACCATTAGAACATTTCAATTGCTTCCTTGTTGCGTCCCAGTTAAAAAGCACAGCAGACGAGCACTGCTTGGATCGACCAAGTTACAGAAGATGCCGATTCTACATATTGGTAACATCGGAGGATGCCTTCTTTGAGGAAACAAAGGTATGAAAAATTGCAACTCATTTTCCTGTCACTTGTAAAATGGGGGGGAAAAAACATAAAAGAACTTTCTTTGAAATTTTCCAAAGGCTTGTTTAGAAGCGGCGGGTCATACAGCTGTACGGCCAGACCAGTTCTTCCTGCGTGAAGAGCGTTTGCCTTTGCTGATCATCGTCAAGAATGAAGACATCTCTGTGCACCTGTCCGAGGTACCGTTGCAAGCTGGGAACGGCGGAACTTGTTTTAAGAGTCCAATATTTGGGGGGGGGGGAAATCTCTCACATGTACAAAACACCTTGGCTTGGCTTTGTCATGCGAGTGTCCCCTGATGGCTCCATCCGTTTGACACAGTTTTTTTATCTGCTGTTTCCGTATTTGGCTACGCCCGCCCCCTTTCTTCTGATCGGCTCCCTCTGTGTCGACGAGCCACTCGTCAGAGCGCTCGTTTCTTACGCTGACAGCGCTAACTCGCGAGCGGCGGCGTCAGCGATCTTCGCTAATGACGTAGCTAAGCGTGACAAATTCAAATGACTTGATTTCAAAATACGGGACCTTGACTTAGTTTCAACTTTGACTGTGATTTTGACTTTTTTTTTTTTTGTTTTGAACAAGCACCTGTACTTGTCCAAAATTAGAGAGCGCACATTCGTCACCCACCCTTGGATTTTGGCCTCCTGTCATTTCAGATTCCACATCTGCTCGAGCTGAAGAAGTCGCCGGACGTGCTGTTTGCCGGCATCGACGAACCGTACGATCTCGTCCATCTGACCCATCAGGAACTGTTTCTCGGGGGCGGCTTTGTGATGTTTGACAGGTCATCGCTGGAATCCCTCAGCCTCGGTGCGTCATCTTTTGCCCGTTTGGGAATATGCGGCGGTACCTCGACTCGTGTCAATACGGTCGACAAAATGCACCCCAGTCTGATTGTCGCTGACTCTTTAGACGAGATGAAGAGATTCTTGGGAGTGGTGCGAGAGCTGAACAAAACGGGGAAGTGGACCTGGTTGTTACACTACAGAGACAGTCGACGATTCAAAGAGAATGCACGGTAGGGTCGGGTCGGGTCGGGTAGGCCCGCCGTTGTGTTGTCACAAGTCTAAAAAAAAAATGGGATTCATCGAAGCGTTTAAGGCTAGAACTTTCGCCCCCGCTTGCAGGTTCAGTCCAGAGGCGGAAGAGAAGAAGCGCTTCTTTAACTGGTCCCAAGAGACGGGACTCTGCTCAGTCTTGCCGTATCATGAATGTGACTCCAAGTCCAGGGAACGGCCCGACTATCTTGCTTGTCTGGTGCACTGGCAAGTCCAGAATATTGCAGCACGTTTCCCGGTCTTTGTAACCGGTAGGTTACCACGAGAGCGTGTGGACATGTGCAACCGGGGAGGGGCGGGGGAGGAGGCACTTCCGGGTGTCCACGGGCTGAGGCGACCTGAATTGAAATCGTGACAAGAACTTGCGTTTGGAGCTACCGGTGACATTTCACCACGTCGTCACGCGTATTCCTCAAGTGACGTCCGAGGGCACCGCGAGTGAACAAACCCTTAACTGTTCTTTCACGGAAATTGAAGAAATTAGAAATCTTGTTTGTGTGAGTGGGGGGGGGGGGGGGGGGGCAGAACGAACGAACGACCGACCGACCGACACCGGTGGCGCAGGCCTACGTAAACTTAAGTTTTCACCATGGATTCAATTCAGGTCAGTGCGTCACGCCGGTCGGAGTATCCTGGCGCCTCCTGTTTCCGAACATTATGGGGTGTCTGGCTATGACGCCCTCCTCACGATGTTTTTTTTTTTTTTTTTTCTTCCAGATCTTCCAACCGTTAATGACTTTGATCGGAACGGAATCGTGACGACAACCGTTAACTCTTTCCTGATGCGTTTTTCGACTTGACACGCGACCTTCCCAGACCTCATATTTTGTGCGCACTTGCACTTGGCACCACAATGCAAACAATAAACCTCAGTCCTTAACTCCCTGAAAACTCGCTACCTTCAGTGGGGGAGGGGGGCATTTTTATATGCAGTACAAAACGTTACTGTTTTTCTTATGCCTGTTTTAGTATTGTTTTTTTTTTCTTTCTAATATGACGATACCGTTGTGTATGATTACATTTGGGATTCTATATTTTACGGTTTATAAAAGATGTCTAGTATTTTTTTTGTTTGTGTCTTTCTAAATTAAAAAGCAGCAATCTCGGATATATTTTGACTGTCACTGAAATCTAATAAAAGAATTTTATTGATGATCAATTCCTAAACAGCAGAAATGTGTGCTCTATTTAGGAGGTGTCATCGTCTATCAACTAGAAGGTGCCCTCAAGATTGAAAATTCCCTGCAAAAATGTGAAAATTGTTCTCTAGAAACCTTTTTTTTTTTTTTTTAAGGAAACTTTTGCCCCTGCCATTGCTTGAAGTAAACTTGGGATCTTTTACTTTGATTAGAAAGGCCTTAATTGTCACTGAAATACAAAAATGTATTTTTTTTAAACACCTGTTATTTTCTGCAAATGACACAGGATGTGACAGTTACCATGGTTACACAGAAAATTAGTCTGGCCAATCACATAGCAGAGAACAGCAGAATTCAGGCAGTGTCAAATTTGCATAAAGCTATCTGGTTTAATCTCAGTCATTAAAATGAAACAATATTTGTATAATCTGTAAAATAATGCAATGTGATGAATAGGTAGTCCTAACAAAGGTTTTTTTTTTTTTTTTTTTTTTTACACATTAGGGCCTTCCTGGACCCCTCGGAGGGATAAGCGGCTCAGAAAACTAATGGATGGATGCATTCGGTCCTTGACGTTTTGCACTTGATCTCGGAAAGTATTTGATTCAGCACTGATGTACTTTGTACTCGAGTAGAAATTACTTTTTCGCCACCTTCCGGTGGTCGTCGTCGTCATCATATTTGACGTCACTTGGCGGGAGGGGAGACGAGGAAATGGACGCCGCGACCAAACTCACAAAAGTTGCAAGCGTCGCTCCTCGTTTGAGTTGAACTTCCGCGGACGCTTTATCGGCGTTGTTGTGGAATCGCGTTTCGACCGTGAGTACGAAACGCAGGTTGCCAGGAATCTAAATGAGAATTTTGATATGAATTTCTTCTCAGTCTGTGAGATCACGTGAGTGCTGTGCTGCGTTGAGATCCACCCCACGAAGTCGGGAGTTTTAAAGATCGCCACAAAATTGTGAGGACGTTCACAATTGTCGATAGTTGCATCAAAAAATTAGATCTGCCTTCGCGGAATAAAAAAAAAAAAAAAAACGTTTTGAGAAGGCGAGTGGAGTTATTGTATTCTACAGGGAAAACTATAGCGGTCATACTGCGAAGCAGTGGAAAAATACGACGGCACGAGGAACTGGTTGAACTTAATTTGACCATTTCTTAAGAAAAAAATGTAATGGCCAGCTGTTTGTTTCGTACGGAAGCCGTTTCACATAATTATATGAAACGCGGCCTTTTTATTTTTTGGGTGTGGCAGTAAGTCGCTTCCGTAGTTTCTTAACTTTATCCACATCTTGGTGTTTTCTAACAAGGAGCCGTGTGTCAAAAATGTAAATAAGCGATTAGCTTGTGATCAAATTATGGATTAAACACCCGTCGAGCATTTTGCTGGCGCTGCAAGTGCAGTAACCGAAGAGTTTTTTTCATGTTGTTTTTAATTTAATTAAGGACTAAAAACGCGTTTCAAAGCGCACTTTAATCTTTAGGGGTGGATTAACGTGTAAAAAAAAAAAAAAAAGACGACCGCTTTTTTTTTTTTTTCAAAGGTTATTCACAAACGAGAAAGTGGCAATCGGGTTGATAGATTCCAGTTTATCGATAAAGCATAACGCGGACGTGCCGTGACCGACCAGTGACCAAATGACGGACAACGACGTCATCTTTAAGTGCCGTCACCGGGAAAGCGCGTCATCGAGGACGGATCGTCTCATCGCTCCGAACATATTTGCCCCCCCCTTCGCCCGCTCGCCCCTCTGTCGGGATCTGCGGATGGGTCGGGCGCCAACATGGGAACCGGAGGAGCGAGGAGGCCGCAACTAAAGAAACGGGCAAGTGCGTCTCCCCGATTCCCAGCCGCGGCGAACGCATCGCATTCCGAGCGCCAGCGTCGCCGTCCGTCGCGCATGCGCAGTGAGCATCTCCGGGATGGGTCTCGTCGAGCGAATCAAGATGGCGACTCTGGCAAAAGCGCCAGCGCGCTTAGCCGAGTAGATGAGCCCAATTGGCCACCCGAGCGGCTTTCGTGGCGCCCCGGCGGGGCTTTGGCGGAGCATGAGGCTTTGGAGACGGGATTGAGCGAGACCGAGGAGCGCTAACGACGATGTGCGAGAGCTATGGCCGCTCGCTACTGCGTGTGTCGGTGGCGCAGATCTGCCAGGCTCTGGGCTGGGACGCCGTTCAGCTAACCGCCTGCGACCTGCTGGCCGACGTGCTGCAGCGCTACATCCAGCAGATGGGCCGAGTGTGCCATCGCTACTCGGAGCTGTGTGAGTGCCGCGTCCTGCCGTCGTCCCTTTTCTACTTTACGTACGCTTCTTCTCGCTTTTTTTTTTTCTCTCCATCTCTCGCTCTCTCTGGTTTTGCTCGAGTTCGCGATCGCGATGTTCTCAGAGTAGCGCCCTCTAGGGAAAGTGGTCAAAAGTGCACGACCTCCACTTGCGTTGTGGGTCAAATTGATCCGTTTTAAAATTAACAATGTTTCCGATTTCGCCATCTTGTGTGTCATAGAGGTCAGAGAACACAGGTGAACCGCTTCACCTATCGCTAATTTACCCGATTGTGGAAACCATGCAAAATGTTCTCTTATTTTGACAATGTGACGTTAAATCCTCTCTCATTTCACAGTGTTTTGAGAAGATTTTTATCGACGGTGACCAATTTTCAGGGGTGCTGCCATTTTCGCAAGTCACATGAGCTACGTTACGTGCCGCAACAAATGCTCGATCGCACGGTGCCGATTTCTCGGCTTCATCCTCATCTGATGACGATATAGCAGTATCGGTGGATCGGGAAGACGGAGCAATACACGGCTTCCCCGAGCCCCGGCCGGAGCTGTGCCGCTCACGGCTGCGTATGGAAGTATTCCTCCGCCTTCCCGATCCACCGTTAGTGCTATTTAAAGTAAAGCCTCAGTTCTCGAACGTCCCCGTTTTCGAACGAAAATCGGTACTCAAACGCCCCCGACAAAACCCGGAAATAACATATTGCGGGCGGCCAGCCCAGCTGACCCATGACAGGCTTCGTTGTGAATTCCCACGCTGCCGAAAAAAAACACGGAAATAACATAATGCATGCGGCGCAACCAGTTGACCCACCCACGACGCGTTTTGTTATTGTCAATTCAAACGCCCCCCGAAAACAAAACGGAAATGACACGACGCGCGTGGCGCAAGCGGCGCACGTTTGTTACTGTGTATAACGCAGCTTCTGTACGCAAACGTGTCCCGGTAGTGACTTCTTATGGAGAACGACCGTATTATACCCCAATCACGGCCCCAAAGAAGGCAAGTTGCTTGTTTAAAGTTATTCTTCACTTTTGTTCATTAAAAAAAAAAGTTTTCAAGGCCGGGGTCGGAGAGTCACGACGGATACGGCAATACGCTCCCAGCCGAGCTTACTCTACTACTAAAGCATAGATTTTAAGCAAAAAATAAATATACTTCTTAAATTATTTTAATATATAAAGTACTTAAGCTGTACATGTATTTCTACTATGCAGTTTATTGTCAGGAAAAGCTAAAAAAAAAAAAAGCCTACATTTTTAGGCTTGGAACACATTATTTGTTTTTCCAATTCACTGTAATGGGAAACATCAATTTGGTTTTTGAACAAATCACTTCTCGAACCGTTTTCTGGACGGATTGTGGTCGAGAACCGAGGCATCACTACTTTTTTCCTTCTTTTGAGTTTTAAACTTCAAAACGTTTCAGTTTGACCAACAACAAAGCCAGGAGGGCTGATGAGTATTTTTTTTTTCCCCATGTAACTGTACTTAAGCTTTATGTTTTTCTCAAAGCAATAGTATTTGAGTATTTGTCAATGTCAGTGGTGGCAAGTAATCCAGTACTGTACATAAGTACACCTGTACTTAAGTATTTATTTATTTTTTTTCCGATGACCTAACAAAACATTTATTACAGATATTCGTTTACTGGATTCCTCAGTTGTAAAAATGATGATACTTAAAGATGCACCTAAATCAAAATCCTTTCTTTGTCTTCAAGAAATGACTGCAAACGTACTAAAGAGCGAAGCGCACTGAATGAATGTTCTGGTTCCGTACCGGTCTTCAAGCCGCTGTCACATTGCAGTAAATTGGTTGGCGCTTTTCGCGTAGCGCCAGACGGCGTCCGCCTACCCGAGGTTCTAACGTCTGTTTGAATTGACACGGCAGACGGGCGGACGGATCCGGTGCTGGACGACGTGAGTCAGGCGTTCAGGCTGCTGGGGGTGAGTCTGAGCGAACTGGACGACTATGTCAGCAACCTGGAACCCGTGGCCTTCCCCCAACGGTTGCCCTCCTTCCCCGTCAGCAAGAACAATGTCCTGCAGTTCCCCCAGCCCGGCGCGCTCCTCGCCGAAGAGCGCAAAGACTATATTCCCGATTATATGCCGCCTCTGGTCTCTTTACATGAAGGTGAGAATCGAGCTTTTTCTTCCAACTTGTGGAGTCGTGGGCTCATCGCACACCGGGTGACCCCCTCCAAGCGAAAAATGCTAACATAAAAAAACGGTGGCCCACTCGACGCCGCGCATCACGTGATTCACCGTTGCTCAGTGGCGCCATCCCCCGAGCGGCACTTCTTGCGAGTGTGCTTTTCTAGGCCCAAATCGTTCCAAGAACCGATTCGCTTCAGTTCGTTCACTAAAAGGATTCGTCGTTCCGAACAAAACGTTCGTGAGCCGAACAACGCAATTGCATTTCGACGACGGACTTTTTAAGATGCACGTTCGATTCAAATCGTAACAAAAATGTTACTGTGACAGACTGCACTGTGGGGCAAGTGGGTAGAGCGTTGGCCTCACAATTCTGAGGACCGGGGTTCAAATCTGGGCCCCACCTTTGTGGAGTTCACGTGTTCTTTGTGGCTTTTCTCCGGTTTCCTCCCACATCCCCAAAACGTGCAACATTAATTGGACACTCTGAATTGCCCCGTCGGCGTGATTGAGAGTGCGGCTGTTGTCTGTCTCCATGTGCCCTGCGATTGGCTGGCGACCAGTTCCGGGTGTAGCCCGCCTTTTGCCCTTTTAGCAGCTGGGATGGGCTCCAGCACTCCCCGTGACCCTTGTGATGATAATCAGCTAAGAAAACGGATGGACATGTTATGTTTTCATTTTTGTGGGCTGGTATGAATTATTGGCAATTCCCTTCATTTCAATGGGCAAAGTTCACTTGAGATATGGGGGGGGGGGGGGGGGGGGGCACACGACTGGCGTACTTTCCAAAGAGTTAACTGCGAATGTCCAGGCGAGATTGTGGTGAGTTTGATTGTTTTACAAGCATCTGAAAGCGGGACCAGTGTGGACTTTGACGCAGGTGAAGATGATCTACTCGGACGTGAGTGCGGGCATGTGCGTGGCACCCCCGCTTGACATATCTCCTTTTTTTTTTTTTTCCTTCCAGAAGAGGAGGAGGAGGAGGTCCTTCCCGACACGGGCACCTCGGCCGAGGCTATGCAGGTGGCCATGGAGGAGGACGAGGAGGTCTTCGAGGACGACGAGACGGTCAATGACGAGAACCACCCGCTCAAGAGGCCCCTGGACAGTCCCGACGAGGCCCTGGGCATGATGCCCACATCCAAGCGGCCGCGGCTGCTCCCCGGCCTCAGCCCGGAGTGGGGCCCCGAGCCCCGGGAGCCCCTCACCTCCCTCAACCCTCAGCGGGTGCCTCCCCCGGGCACGCTGCCGCCTCACGACACCCTCGACCCGCCGTCGCCCGAAACCCCGCCGGGAGCCCCGGCGTCCTTCAGACCTCAGCCTTCCATATCAAAGTACCCAGACCCAAAGACCCTCACCGCCCCTACGAAAAAGCCCAAAGTCTCATCGCCTGGGAGACAAAGAACTAAGTCCCCGAAAGTGCTCATCCCTTCCTCGGGGGGTGGCAGTCCCATTCATTCTCCCCCTAAAACTTCCAAGGAGAGGAAGAAATCACCAGGCAGGACAAAGAGTCCCAAAAGTCCCAAGAGCCCGAAGGCGGCGGCGGCGGCGGCCAAACCCCCTCAGCCGCCGAGCAAGGCGGACGGCGTTCACAAGCTGCCCTTGTCCGTGCTCAGCGAGCGCATGGGCAAGGAGAACATCCACGTGCGGCACAACGTGGACGACAAGGAGCCCGAGCGGGGCCCGTTCCTCAAAGCCGAGCCCGGCAACGGCGCCATCGAGGACTCCATCAGCGCCGTGATCGCCAAGGCCCGCTCCGAGCGCGACCCCGACCCCGACCCCTTCGCCTTCTCCTCGGGCTCCGACTCGGACAGCAACGGCTTCTCCGGTCCCAGGAGGCTGACCATCATGGAGCCGGCGGCGCCCAAAGCCCCGCCCGGCGCCGGCCTCCCCGTGTCCGCGCCGCTCCACCTGCAGCTGGGCCCGGGAAAGTGGACCTTGGACGACTCCATCAACGAGGTGATCCGCAAGGTCCACCGGGGCGGGCCCTCGGCTCAGCCGCCCGACCGCGAGGAGTACGTCTCGTCCGGGTCGGCCTCGCCTCCTACGCCCGAGCCCCTGCTCAAGATTTTCGAGGAGAAGTCCAAGTTGTCGGCGCTGGACGTGAAGAAGAAGCTGAAAAAGGAGCTGAAGACCAAGCTGAAGAAGAAGGAGAAGCCCAAAGACAAGGATCGCGACAAGGACAGGAACAAGCTGAAGGACAAGGACAAGAACAAGGAGAAGAACAAGAACAAGGACCTGTCCAAGGACGGGAAGATTCTCTGGAAGGAGTTTGGCGCGAAGGAGGACGAGCTCGCGGGCCAGCGGGACTTTGCGCCGCCGGAGGGTTCCGTCAAGAGCAAAGCCCGGGACGGGGAGGGCGGCGCCGTCGCCGTCAAGAAAGACAAGGACAAGCACAAAGACAAGAAGAAGGACAAGGAGAAGGGCAAGAAGGACAAGGAGAAGAAAGACAAGGGCAAAGACAAAGACAAGGGCAAGGACAGCAGGCAGAGGCAAGCCGCCCTGGCGCCCGTCGCCCCGGGCGAGGCGCCCGCCCTGTTCGGGCCCGCTTCCTGCCAGCGGCTGCCCCCCTTGCTGCCCGTCCTCCAAGACGGCAAGAGCAAGGACAAGAAGAAAGACAAGAAGGAGAAGAAGAAGAAGAAGGAGAGGGAGCGAGAGAAGGCCAAGGAGAAGGAGCGCGAAAAGGAGGAGAAGAGGAAGGAGAAGGAGAAGCGCGAGAAGGAAAAGGAGAAAGAGAAGGAGAAGGAGAGACTCAGATTGGAGAAGGTCTGCCTCTCGCTCTTTATTTTGAAAAACACCGTTTGGGCTTTTAAAAAAAAAAAAAAAAAAAAAAGACGACATTGGTGTCGAGTAGCCAAGTAAAAGTAAAAGTTAAAAAAATAATAATAATACCTGAAAGGAAACGTGAAAAGCGCGGAACAAAAAAAAAAAAAAAAGACATTGGTGTCGAGTAGCCAAGTAAAAGTAAAAGTTAAAAAAAAAAATAATAATAATAATACCTGAAAGGAAACGTGAAAAGCGCGGAACTCTTTTTTTCTTGTTTTCTCCTTATGATCATTCTATACATTTAGAAAATAAACCGTTATTAAAAGATGTAATGTACGTTAGTCAAGTAGAAGTGAAGTGGATTTAAAAAAAAAACAAAAAACAAAAAACCCCAAACTGTCTTAGCGTTGAATTGAGTCCTCCCGTCAGTCGCCACTAGAGGGAGCCTGCGGCTGCCGTGTCCGCTCTTCCTCTGTGGCTCTGGCAATTCCTTCCCACAATGCAACTTTTTGCAAACCATGAATCGACAAATGAATCAATAACGACGTGTTAGAGCTCCTTTCGCTGGAAATTGGCCAAATCCACAGAATCGTTGCCTCTCAACTGTAAATATTTTGCATTGTAATTAAGTAGTCAATGAGAATAATTGCAGCAATTGTAATAATGAAGCGCGGTGTGAACGTTTGTGTAACTGCGGTCGGCCGGGATGGGCGACCCGCGTGAGGATAAGCGGTTTAGGACGTTCACACGTGATTGAAAAATAATCACGCACACTGATTATCTTTGTATTCAATCACAAACAATTTGCAACGTTTTTGCCTATTTTCTGACGTTCTGGACTCGTCTAGTCACTAAATCATCATTTTTGTTAACCGTTTGAAAGAGAAGTTTTTAAATATCCAATAATAGATGAACTCGTTATAGTTGCAGCCCATTTCAAGGACGGACCCACCAGCGCCGTCCGAGTAGTTTTTTTTAACGTGCGGTCCGGACACTCTGGAAATGCCGCGCAATCGTTGGCCAGTCACGACAACGAGCCTTCGGGCGGGCGTTTTTTTTTTTTTTTTTTCCGGGACCGACCCAGATGGCGTCGTCGAAGCCTTTTCAAAAGATCCAATCAGGTTGATCTGTTCTTTCTGATCGTGCAGGTGAAGGCAGAGCCGCCGGCGGTGGCGCCCTCCCCGGTCATTCCCAGACTGACGCTGCGAGTGGGGGGCCAGGACAAAATGTAAGCGACTCGTTTCCGACGTGGTCAAAACGTTCCGAGTTGTCGTCGACGCGAACAAACGTCATTCGGGCGACGTTTTCACTGCCATCCAATTCGCCGCAAGGCCGCCGGCAAGAAGTAGCCTTTTTTTTTTTTCTTTCCTAATTTTATGTTTTTTCTGCCTGAATATGTTGATAGATGGCTTTTTTAGCCAGTTATTTTGTATTCAATTTTTTTTTAAATTGAAAATATAATTTACATTTATTTGAAGTGTTTTAAAAACATTTCAGATTTTTTTGTTTTCTCTTGACGGAAATGAACTTTCACTTTGGTTCATTTCAAATGTTTGCTTTGCTTTTGTTCCAAATCTTTTTTCATTTATTTTGTTTAAGGGAAATTTGAACTTTCCTTCCGGGGTCACAACAAATGTACTCGTTCACGCTACTGCTAACGTGTTTTGTTTTTTTTTTTGTTTGTTTGTTTGTTTGTTTTTTTGAGACTGACGAGTGACTAAAAATCAAATAATTGGATGTAGTACAAGAAGCAAACTCCTCCCGATATCCTCGTTATGATCTCTATAAAATTGGAGTTGATTTGATGCTATATTGCCCCCCTCCCTCCCCGCAGTGTTATCAGCAAGGTGGTTCCCAACTCCGAAGCAAAACTTCCGCCCCCCAAGACCCCCGCCGTCAAGTCGACGCCCGCCGTTCGTCCCCGGTCGCCCCCGCCGCCTCCCGTCCTGTCGCCGGTCCTCCCGTGCGCTCCGGGGCCCCCCTCGCCGCCGCCGGCGCTGCCCCCGCCTCCCGCGCTGCCGCTGTCGTCCGCGGGGCCCCCCGTGGGCCCCGCCGCCTCCTTCAAGACGCCCGTACGCAGCGTGGTCACCGAGACGGTCAGCACGTACGTGGTGAGTGGCCGGCGTCGGCCGACGGGACGGGGCGGGAGGGGCCGGGCCGGGCCGGGACCTAACGCATCGCGCTCTGCCTCTTTAGATCCGAGACGAGTGGGGAAACCAGATCTGGATCTGTCCCGGATGCGACAAGCCGGACGACGGCAGCCCCATGATCGGATGCGACGACTGTGACGACTGGTATCACTGGTAAGGAGGCCCGTTCTTCCTTTTGCATCCAGCAGACGCGCGTTGCAAACATTCAGAACTGCACAACTGCACCTTGAAATGTGTTGCGCTTCAAATATTTACGAGCGTTCCATTATAACGTTGTAGTTTTGTTGAAAAAAAAAAAAAAATAATAATAAAGACAGACTCCAAAGTTTTTGTGATCATTTTGACAACGGCTAAGAAAAAAAAAAAACCCCAAAATTCACCATCTCAAAACACAAGAAAGGATCCAAATGCGATTATCAATTGCGTTTAATGGCGCTCCAAACAAACTTCAATGTCGTCTTTTTCTTCAACTCGTGCCCGCATCGGACGACAAGACAAATTTGCTCTTTCGCGCTTGCGCCGCGTCGGACTGCGGCCGTCAACGCTCACCGCGGCTGGCCCGGGACAATTTGTATCTGGTCCAATCAAATTCTGCCTGCTGGAGAGGGGCAACCAAAATAACAATCTTTTAAATTTTCTGTGTTGCAAAGCGGTAAATAGCCACGGCCCCTTTTGTCGGTCATTTTCATTTCATGGCGAGATTTAGCGCACGACGGTAGCACGGCAACGCGACGCTGACGTTCTGTTTTTGCTGCGTTCAGGCTTTGCGTGGGAATCCTGACGGCGCCCCCCGCAGACCAGCAATGGTTTTGTGTCAAATGTTCCAGCAAGAAGAAGGACAAAAAACACAAGAAGAAGAAACACAAACCGCATTGAGTCTATGCAAAAAGCACATTTTTTTTTGGGCCACGATTTTGGAAGGACTTGAAAGCCATTGGGCACTGAAAAAAAAAAAAAAGAAGAAGAAGAAGAAAAATAATAAGAAGGGACAAACGAGAGCGATGTCAGAACTTTTCATGAAGTCGGCCCGGATGGACGGACCACGATTGGGGGCCCGGGGGGTGGTTTTCAGCGCCACCTGATGAACTTGCCGCCTTTTCACCAAAACGCCCTCGTTTGCCGTTGCAGGAGATTCGAGACCACGCGTGGGTCTTCTCCTCATCTCCGCTTTCAATGCACATCATTGAAAATTATGTAAACCCCAGACACACAAACCCAATCTATAAATAGCATGTAAATACCAACTCTCAAGCCAAGTTTTTTTTTTTTTTTCACCCCCCCCCCTTAGGACACGACTTGGTGACAGCGTTTTCAGCTATCAGTTTTTAACTCTGTAATTTCTGTACATTTTTTTAAAATTCAAAGTTTGTATTTTATTTCACTCCCTCGGATACCGCGTGTGAAAAGTTTGGGATGTCGGGCGTCGGCGTAGAAGCGAAGGCCCGCATCGCCCACCTTTTTCTGCGTTGTTTGTTTTTTGTTTTGTTTTGTTTTTTTGTTTTTTTTTTGGTCATATGTTGGCTGTGCTTATGATTGTGATTCATGGAAGTTTTGGACTATTAAAAATGAAAAGTCTGTGCGTTGGCAGACTTTAAAGACGCAAAGACTTTGACAAATTGCACGTCTTGTCTGTCAGTGTTTGTTATTCTCCCTCCAGGAACTGTTTTGCTTTTTTTTTTTTTTTTTTTTTCCCCACCCAAACAGATTTCTTGGTTGGACACGGCAGGGCAGGGTCTTGCACCAGCAACCACAGTGCGGAGTGTTTGTTGTTTTGGTTTTTGTCCCCCAACCCCCACCCTCCAGTATTTATTCCATGACATAAATAAAGTGCCCCCCGCCCTGCTATTCACAGCAGAATGGGACCAGGCCCAAATGCAAATTACAAAAAAAAAAAAAAAAAACCCAGCTGGATAAATCCATTAAATGTCCATTAAAAAACAATCATAAACTATTTTTTTTAAGTGAGGATATGCTACCAATAACCTTTTTTAATACCCCCCCCCAAAAAAAAGAAAATAATGCGTTTGGGTTTAAATTTATTGAAGTTCTTATGATTGTGTAAATGTCGCTTATTTTGAGTTTTCTGTTTCTTTTTTTTTTTTCTTTCTTGGTCTTTTTTGTGTGCTTATCAGTTTGACTTGAGCTGATTTCTGATTTTTTATTATTATTATTATTATTGTTTTTCGTAGGCTTTCACTCCCTCCGTGGGTGATGGAACCCCAATTTGTCTACAAATCAGAATGCGGGTTAGTCAAGTCAAAATAATAACTTTGCTTGTTTGGGGAAAAAAAAAACACCTTGTAGGCTATTAATAAACCAAATAACTAGATATGGCGATTGTCAAAATTTGGCATGTGAAATAATCGCAGAATGCATTTAAGACGTGGAATCATAATCAATGAGTGGAGCTTTTAGATAAGCATACAGCCTGTTTGAACTTTTTTTTCTCCGTCGAATACAATATTTACTTTTCAATTTTCCATATTTGCATGAAACATTTCCGGGCTTCTCTTGTTTTGAAGCGGCGCCGGTCGGAACCTGGAAACGTCGCACGTCGAGGAAGTGGACGGGTCCATTTTACGTGTCACCGCGATATGATATGAAATGAAATTTAACCGAGACATTTGACAAAATGGACGACCGGAAGAGAGATTAATTTGAAAAGTTTGTTCTTCGGAAAACCAAAACAAACACCCGGAAAGATGCTCGTGGACTTCCTGTACCGAGTCGCATTTTGACGTTTATATTTTGTAGGTTTTCTGTACCGCCACAGTGCTACCTAGTGGACTGGAGGACCACATAAAACCGTCAGTGCCCGAAATTATGAACAGAAAATGTCCGCCGTCATCGCAGCCTTCGATAGCTCAGTTGGTAGAGCGGAGGACTGTAGAGTGCTTGAGTAGAAATCCTTAGGTCGCTGGTTCGAATCCGGCTCGAAGGAAATTTTTTTGTTGTTGTTGTTGTAATTCATCACTTTACTTGTTCTAATAATCATACAGTCCAGCAAATATGGATGTGACAAGAAACGCCGTGGCCGCGTTCAGATTGAACGCAGTCAGCATCCCGACATGCATTCGAAGTCGTCCTTGGCGCTGGCTCACATTCATACAAAGCAGCTTTACGCTTTCAAATATTCATGTCAGGGAAAAAAAAAATGGAAAAAAGATTTTTTTGCTTGATGATCAGAGGATGAGGAGCACAACCTGTCAAATGTGGAAGCAGCCCCCCGCTAACGTGACCTTATTTCCAATGAATCCGTGACGTGTCGAGACACATTATTTCATTTCTCAGGGGAATTTTTTTTCTTCTCCCCCTACGCTGAATACTGTTGCTATAAAAAAATATATATCGGGGGGGGGGGGGGGGCTTTTAAGTGGGTTACGTGTTACACATTTTCACTTGTCACTTTCATTTTGCCTTCACAATTTTGTGCTGGAACACGTTGTCCGATGCAAGACGGACTGCTCCGACGGCCAAAACGTACCCGTTCAATTTGTTGGTACGTATCTCAAGTAAACGTTGCCCATTGAAATGAAGGGAAATACCAATCATTCGTTCCGGCCCACAAAAATCAAAACATAACATGCTCGTAAGAAAAATATTACACTACATTATAGTCGTTTTTATCATATATACGCATCCATCCATTTTCTGAGGCGCTCATCCTCACAAGGGTCGCGGGACTGGCGGAGCCTATCCCAGCCATTTTGGGGCAGGCGGCGAAACGCACCCTCAACCTGCTGTCAGCCAATCGCGGGGCACATAAAAAAATGAATCAACCAATCATAATCACAATCACACCTAAGGTCAAGTTTGTGCACAGGTGTCAAAACTCAAGGCCCGGGGCCCGGATTCGGCCCACCGCATGATTTTATGTGGCCCGCAAAGGCAATTTGCGTGAAAAACTGTATCAAAATTTCAAATTCTCACATATCTTAAGTAATAATGTTGAAATACCAAAGATGAACAACAGTTGAAAATCCTTGATATCTGATTCCAAAAGTAGTTCATCGTTTGTTTGTTTGTTTGTTTTTTTTTTTTTTTGTGTAAATGTGAAGCGATGAAAGATTTTGATGGCTTCACAGTCGTGAGGGCCCGCTGAGGGAAACCACAACTGACAAAAATGAGCTTGACGCCCCCGATTTAGTGTCCAACGAATGTTGCGTGTTTTTGGCATGTGGGAGGAAAGCGGAGCGCCCACCCGGAGAAAAGCCACGCACACTCGAGAATTGAACCCCGCCCGGTCTTCAGACCCGCAAGGCAGATGCTCGAACCGGTTCCATCTCCGTGCCGCCAGTTTGCTGATACATTTTTCAAAAATAAAAATTAAAAAAAACTTTGGTCACTTGGACATTTGGGGTTGGGGCTTCCGGGTTAGGGTTAGAAAGGCACCCGAGAGAGGAAAAGCCGCCGAGGACGGCGTCTGTCCCCCGTTTGACCCCGGCGGGTCTCTCACGCGGCTCCTCTGGACTGGTCCTGGTGCAGAATCTGTACACCGACAGCATGCGGTGCCCCCCTCCCGACAAGACCGTCAGGTACGTTTTCGCCCTTGACCTTGACGGGGGCTTCCCTGTGTGGGAATTTTCTGTTGAATTTCACGGACTTCTTCAGTTTTATTCATTATTATTATTACATTTCAGCGTGAGGACAATCATTCAAGTGCAAATTCTTTCTCTTTTTTTTTTTTTTTTGCCAGAGGGCGGCGTTCAATGTCACGTGCAAAATCATGTCCAACGTTCATCTAGTCGCCTGGTGACGTCCATTTTTCTTCGGTGAGGGATCGGACTGCGCCTCGTCCATCTTTTTCCATCAGCCCCCCTCCCCTGCTCGCCAAGAACAAATGACCCCCCCCCCCGCAACCCCCGCTTCTGCATTTTGAGAGCTTTCCGAAGTCAGTCGCCGTCCGTTGTTCAAAAGTCAACCAAACAAACAAGTGCACCTTCCAAATTGGAGGCGACGCCCACTGAGCTGTCCGAAGCCGTTCGGGGGGGTGGGAATTAAAAAAAAAAAAAAAAAAAAAGTGTCCAGAAAACAACAAAAGTGCGGCCGGCGGCGCACGGGGCGGGATTACACTCGCAATCACTTGAGGCCAAAAGGCGCCTGGAATCGTCTGGAACCAACCTCGAGGGACGACTTTTTCCGGATCTCGTTCGAGTTGTGGGTCAAGCAGCGCTTTGGAACTTTCTAAAGGTGGTCCTTACGAATCACTGGCACTTCCCGGTCCACACACTTGCCTCCTCTTCTCTTCCTTCATCAACTTCTCAAAGTATTCTTTCCATCTGTTTAGCACGCGTCCATCTCTGTCCTTAATCAGCCTTATCTGCTGCACATTCAAATAATTCAAACCCTGCTCATAAACGTCTGGCCTTGCTACCTTTCCACCGGCTCTCTCGGGTGCACAATATCTCAACTTTTCTCCTCCTCATCATCATGTCAGCCAAGTCCTGAGCTTTTCCCGTCATAGTCCCAACATTCAAATCAGCTGGAGGCTCTGCGCCTTCCTCTTTTTCTTCTGCCGACGACTCCGCTTTCCCCCTCCCCGTCCGTCCCCGTCGCCTTCGACCCACGGTGGCCGGATTTCCACCGACGCCCTGCACTTTGACGGCGTGGGATTCTTCAGATGGACGCTCATATTTATTTGGCACAGTTTTAAGATGGATGCCCTTCCTGCCGCAAGCCCCTATCGGACTGCACGTTGTGGTTTTCCATCCCGATTTAACGCACGATGCAAAAGTCTTTTATATCCCCAGACATGATGAAGTGAAGCCCTTCAGTGACCCGCTGGTAGCTCAATTGCTAGCTAAAACTTGTAGGTTGCCGGTTCAAGTCTGGCTTGAAGGACAATTTTGAATCTTTCCAAAATTGGGAAGCCCAAACAACTTCATTGAAATCCTCCGTAGTTCACAAACCGCTTCCGGTGTCGGCGCTCCATCAGCCTTTTTTTGTGTCCCCAGACGTAGGTGACAAAGAACTTTGGTCGTTCTTGGATGGTTCGGTTCCTTCCCAGCACTGACCACGCCTCTGCTCCGACTGCAGCTTCTCTCTCTCTCTCTCTCTCCTCTCTCCTCTCTCTCTCTCTTTTTCTCTCTTTCTCTCTTTCTCTCCCTCCCTCCTTCCGCGCTCTCCCTCGGCTGTCGTTCGCTTATCGGAAGTAGCGAGCGAAGCGGAAGCCAGTCGCTCCCCCACATGCACTTGCGCGAACAAGACGAAGACGCCCTCGTTCCTCCTCCCTCGTCGTTTCGTCGCGTCTCGGCGGTCGGCACCTGTTCTCGCTCGTCGTCTTTGCCTTCATGCGAGTGTGCGCGGACGTGCTCTCATTGTTACATTAGACGGCTTTTTAAAAAAAAAAAAAAAAAAATTTTTTTTATTTCCATCAAACAAGATCATGACTTCGACGTCGTATAACCTGGATTATCTACCGCTGACTGATAGTCGTTTACTGGCAGCGGGCGATACCATGTAAGTAACGGCAGCACTTGGTCAATGCTGCTTTTTTTTTTCTCTCTCTCTCCTCTCCATCTTTGTGAATTGTGTTTGGAGGCGACGATGAAACGTTTGGGTTTGTAGCTCGTAGCATATTAGCTCCAACTGGAGAAGCTAACGGTTGCGGCCGGCTAATCTCACGTCGACAATACGGGAGGAATTCAAATTGCTCGTTGAAATAACCGCGAGACGCATCGGGTTAAAACAAACTCGACGGTGCTCATATTTGAAGTCAAAAGGAAAGTAAAAGATATAAAATGGACTGTGTGTGTGCGTGTGTGCGTGCTCGCAGCTAGCTTAGCAATGTTAGCGAGAGCGCGACAAAAGTCACTCCTCTGACATGTGCTTGTCGCTTCTTTCCATTGTTGTGGGGGGGGGGGTTAAAAAAAACAACAAATGTGGCGTTTTAAGCGAGCGAAAGAGTTGAAGTTTCTGCAAAAGTCAAGTTTTCGACGGCAAACTGCACAATCCGCTCGTCAACACTTGAAAGGGGAAATGTAGTCCAGCTTTTGCGCAAGTTGCCTCACGTTAACGGCTTTTATGTGGGTCTTTTCATTTGTTCTGGTTTTGTTTTTTGTGTGCCTACCCCAGGCAGTTAGCTAACGTTGGGGCGGCTTACCTAACCACGGAACCAACACACCACGTGCTTTTCTTCCCTTATTATTGAGCCTCTAATGGAGGTCTTGTGACTGGGTCGGGTCCATGTCAACAACAACAACCTCGGGACGACCATTTGCACATTACACACAAAATAAGGCTTGTCTCTTAACGTTTTGGTTTAAAAAGGGGGTCACTGGTCGATTGCAAACAGAAATTAGGCTCAGGCCATGTATTTCTGACTAGGTGACTGTGAACGAGCTTGAAAGGGACCCGTCGTCACTAACAAAGTTTCTTCCCCGTTAATTGACCCCTCAAAGCCCCCCCCCCCCAAAAAAAATACCAAAAAAAACCATTTGCTTAGTTACGAAATACAGTGGAGCCCAGTCTATCTCAGGAATTGCAAAATAAACCAAAAACAAAGATATACAATTCGTGGCACCACCGTTGATGGATTGCGCTTTAGCAGTGAACACTATTATACCTGGAAAATACTTAAATGTCATTTTTGATACACGGATAGGAACATTTTCACAAGTATTAATTGGCCCTCCAGAAATATTTGCGAATTGAGTGTTCATTGTTTATCGTAATCAGAACTGATTGGTGAAATCTTTCCAAAATTAATACGTTGAAGTCAATCCCTTGATTCTTAGTTTATTTTGTGTTGATGCCTATCCCTGCTATCTTCAGGCGAGAGGCGGGGTCCACCCTGAACTGGTCGCCAGCCATTCGCAGGGCACATAAACAAACAATCATTTGCGCCCACATTCACACCTTTGGCCAATTGAGAGCCTTCAATCCACCTAGCTCGTATGTTTTTGGGATGTGGGAGGAAAATGGAGTACGTACTTGAAGAAAACCTACGCAGGCATGCCGAAAACATGCAACGTCCACACGGGTAAGGCCAGGACTGTGAGGTCCTCCGGGGTGCTACATTGAAGTGTGTGTGTGTGTGTGTGTCTTCCCCCCCCCCCCCCAAACTGTGTGATTTGGACTAGACTTGAACCCACTTGACATTTGATTTCTCTGTCCGATTGTTGACAATCGGATCGTTATTCTCAGGGCGACAACGTGTGACTGAGCGAGACGTCACAGTCATCGTTTTTCATTTTTCTGGATATTCGTGCTGAATGGCGAAAACGCAGTCTTGTTCCAGGAACTTTTTTGACTGCTGTTTTGTTGGGGTTTACAATCGTCCACATAATTTTTTTTTTTTCAAATCAGCTCCGGTCTCACACAATTGCCAATGTATTTATGAACTCAATCAATCTTTTAAGTAATTTCTGCTAAACAAGTGTAAAGCTAGCAAAGATGGCGGGTCTTGACTTTCACGATGATGTTAGGGCAGACTCTGATCTTGTTTTCACTTGTAAATACAAATAAATTCATATTTATGGTCCAAAATAAGGTGGAGGCGACTTTATGTAGGAAAAGCATAATATTGTAAATGTTGCACAGGCTTTGACATTTAGACTGTGTTCTAAGCAGAGCAGGGAGAAAAAAAAAATCACATTTGGTAAACACCACAACACACGACAGCTGCTCAGGATAAACTTTTAGAAACATCCAAGAACGGTGTCTTTGCCGGGTTGGATTGGAAGAGAGTACAGCTGCTTAAGTTTGGCCCGATTATCGGTATGTGTGTCGAATCTACTTTGCTGCTTACAAAGTGACTACACGTCATGTAATAGCAACAACAATTTAGCAAATAACCCTGTGAGTTAACCCACATGTGAGGCCGGCGACCTCGAGGAGACAAAAATAATCCATATGCAAAGAGTAATAGAAAAAAAATAAATGACTAATTACGCAAGTGATGGGATACTTGATTCTGCAAATGTTTTAGGGAGTAGCCGCTATACCCTACGCGCTATTTTTATTTTTAACGACACAATTTCCCTTCAAATTTCGATTGAATTCTCGTGACTTTAGATTCCACACTATTTAAGACTTTCTGATATTGAGGATACTCACGCAAAAATTAATCTTACTCCCTGCTGTCACCGCCGTGGGATGGCGAGATACTGATTTGTGCAAGACTCGCAAACAAAAGACGATGTGGGGTGGCGTTACATAAGAACGGAAGCGCGCACGCTTCGCTCGCCAGAATTCTGCGGTTGTTTAAAAATAAATAAACAAATAATGACGGCGTGTCCAAATGTTAAAAAAGTTGTCCGTTTGAATGAGGGCACATCGCTGCAGTGGGTGAGTCGGACTTGGAAACCTGGCCCTCTCCTCTTCTCCTCTCTGGATTGATGCGTTTGTGGAGCAGCTAGCTCGTGTGTGCTGCACGCCGACTATATTTAGTGCCTGCTATTCATTTGGTGGCCTAGTTGTCGTCGGCACGGCGTTCTGTCTTCCGTCCAACGTTCCCTCGCAACAGAAATAAGTCCAGGAAGCTGTTAAGTGAAGGTGTAATTGCCCCTCTTTCTTTCTTTTTTTTTTTTTTTTTTTTGTCTGCTCCGAGACGTACGTACAAATTGATAGTTTAAGCGCCGCCTCGCCCCGGCTTTACTTTCGCATCATCATCTCCGACCTCCGGGGACCGCGGGTGCCATTACGGAGTTAATGGCGCAGGCGTCGTCGTCCTCAGATGCTGCCCGGCCTGTTAGCATATGGGCCAATGAAAGAGTTGATTGAACGCGTCTGTTCACACACGGGGGACGAGCAACAATGAAACCAGACGGCGCTAAGATGAAGGGCAGTTATTGCTGGAATGCAAACTGAAAAGAAAATGGACCGCAGGGTTTTTCCACATTAATTAATGCACAACGTGGTACTCGTGCTGGAAGCTTCTCATAAAACGCTACGTGGATCATCAAGGAGGCGCTTTTTGGATGTTTTTCCCCTCCCTATAAATCGAATTTGGTTTTAGAACAACTCGTTATGTACTCGAGGTCATCGGTAGCAGCTGCCCCCCGCCCCGCATTTTCTTGCCCCCACCAGTGGCCTTCGTGTCCAGTAAAAGCGTACCAGCAGCGTCGATGCGGCTCGTCGCCACAGCCTCGGGCTAGCGAGCAAAATTTGCTTGCGCTGTAAGAGGCGAAAGCTACATTTGTCTGGAATGTTGCCCCCACGACGACAGCTTTACGATCAATATTTTAATTATGGCGACATCGCTGTAGTGTAATTGACGGCGTAAGATCCCGACGCACGGTTAAGTAAAGTGTGTGTCGGGGCATTCAAAGCGATTGGAACGAGCGATTCTTGGTTCCCGCTGTTTGGTCCATTAGACCCCTACCGAGACGCTAGTTCGCGCAGCACAGCGGTTGGTGGGTGTTGTTCAAGTTTTGACCGTCTCGGCGCTCCGCTTAATGTTGGTCACTTGGCAGGACGAGTCCTGACCTGACTTGAGTTCCCTTGTTTGCTTTAGGCCAGGCTGCAACAAATAATTGACAAGTAATTGATGATCAAATGAAAGGCGTTTCATAATCGATTCATCATTTAGAGAATTTGTTGAACTTGGAATTGTTTATCCCGGATCACCGACAGCGCATCTTGACAAATGGGATTGCATATCGTTATCGTGGCGTCGCCTCCCGTGTTTGCAATTAACATTTCTTCACGCCGTCTAAGTTTGCCAAAGCTTTGGAGCATGACTCGACAGAACGTTGTTTGTTTGTTTGTTTGTTGGTTCCGTTGAAAGGTGACACGTTTTCTGGTCACGCCCACCAGACATTGTTTGATTTGACAAGATAAAGGCGGGCGATTGTAAAAGACGGGATACGACGTACGTCGATACGGATATGTCTGACTGAGATACTACAAGATTCGATGGCAGGTGTGTGTCATATAAAGGGTTCTCATGCAAGTATGGAATTTCATCAATTTCCAGGTCTTAAAAGTATGGACAGTGGAAAGTTTTGTGTGGAAGAATATTGTTATAACGGCTCCATTTTTTTCTTGAATACACACAAACATCGATCGGTCCTGGTTTATTCTAAGGCTCTTTGAAGAACAGCTACATTTGTGTCACGGTCTTCTCAATTCTGATTGGCTCAAAAAATATTCCTTTGCTGTACATTATCTGTATACCTTCAAATGTCTCAAGTAGTTTTTGTCCAAAATCCAAGTCCACAATAAGTATGCAGTATGAGGTTGGTGCAGTGAGCAAAGAGTAAGAGGAGTCCGGTTGACGTTCAATGTAAAATATAAAAAAAACAATAAAATTACATTGTATGTAGATCACGGGCTGTTTTTATAAAACACAAAAAGCAAAATGCTATTGATGAGCTAACAAAAATGATCAAACTTGCAAGAGCCACAAAAAAAATATGCGTTTATCCTATAAACTGAAAACGTGTAACAATATTTGAACATTGTTCTACTTTTGTAGTTCCCGTAAGTGCGTATCTCATCGTGTGCACCACGCTGCCCCTTAGAGGTCAGGAAGGAGCCTGCGGCAAGGTTCATGCAAGCGGGGCCGGCACAATGATATCGTTTCGGATCAAGTGTGCAGGATCAGTATTGTATCGGGGGTTAAAAAAAAAACCAAAAACTGGCCTTTACCTTCAGTTAGTTCAGATTGACGTGCAAATTGTAGAAATGATGTGGAGGACTTTCTGGTAACGTTGATTCCGAGCAGCAGGCGGACCGGCGTGCTATTAGTGGCCTCGCGGAGGTGTCGGTGGCGTGCTTGCCCGGTCAGAGCTCAGCGGCCGGACAGACACATGGTCTCGATAAATCACCTGCTTTTACGGCCGATGCGGCGGGAAGCGCGCGACCGTGGAGGCGGGTCAGCTGCCGGAGGGCATCGGCGCTTTTTGGCCCGTCAGCAAAACGCTTCAATTGCCGCTGTGGTTGATTTTCCTGCACAAAAAGCGCGGCCATGGCCATCGTTTTCTCGGCCTTGCCGTTTCGTGCTCTCAGGCGATGACATGCATTTGCCTTTGCTGACATTTTTTGCCCAACATGTGGTTTGAACTGTAACAAGATAATGGCCCCCACGTCCTGAACATTTTGCTCCTTCGGCGATGGCGCCGTCATCGGTTGTTCAGCGTAAAATCACATGATTTGGATGGATATTCTGGGGAGGGGGCAGTCGGCACTCGCCAATCCCAGCGGTGGGCAGATCTCATTTTTGCCTGGGCCACGTGGATGCTATGCGTCGATCTTCCCGTTGTTTTCGGAATCCAAATAGTGTTGCTGGCCCGCGCCGCGTCAGCCGCTGACGTCGTTTTGACTCTTTAAGTGCTGACAATGCATTGGTGGCACAACTTTGTCGATTCTGGAAGAGTTTGAAAGGTTGACGAGCTGGCCACGAGGTTTCCGTTGCAATTCCTGCTTTGATTGAAAGCCCACTTTGTTTATTTCAAAATATAATCCTCCTTTTCGAAAACATGATGGATGGTTGCTCTTGACTCACTAACTTATTCAATGCCTGAACTTTCAGTTTAGTTGCTCGGCCTGCTTCAGTTGTTCCTTGCAGCCTCACAATTTTTTTTCTTTTTAATTGCACAGTTGAAGACAAAAACGCACGTATATGCATGTATTTAGTTCAGATACCAAAAGTTCACAAAGAAAAGAAAATATTTTAATTGATTCCCGCCCCCACTTGCCCATTTCCCCCCCTTTGAATGATGTCAGATGAGGCTTAGCCTAACCTGCCTCCACTGAGTGCACATCACAGGCACGGAGCCACAAATGGGAGTGTTTGTTTGATCAGATTTCAAATTACTGGCCCTTAATGACTTCGTTTTTCTGTCCTCGTATTGCACAGGTGTCAAAGTGGTGGCCCGGTGCCCAAATTCAGCCCACTGCATTATTTTACATGGCCCAGGAAAATATCAAATAGTCTATTTCAAAACCATTATTGCAAGCTTTTTGTTTGTTACGAGCCTCTTTTTTTTTTTTTTGAATACATCATAACGCTTGTCGAGTTTTTACTAGCTTCTGATTCCCAGAGTCGTTATCGATAAATGTGTGTATGTGGAAGATGATGATGAGGCGATCACACATCCACGTGAGGCCACAGCCATAACGCACCACAAAGAGCAACCCTTAACTACGATGTGTCGTATTGATTGGACTGAGCCAACCTCAAATACCAAAAGACATTTTTAGCAGGCCGCGCACACGAATGCAATTACCAACTAGTATTTCCGTTGAGTACGATGTCTTTTATTTGTTTTTGTTTTTCTTCTAGTATTTTTAGGTAAGGGTTGCTGTGCGATGTCATAATTAGCCACCCTTTGTTCCATCAGTTTGAATTGGTTTCCGCTTTAAAAACGTGTTTGGTGTGAAATAGCTGTTATGGAGGCTTCTCTCACTATGAACTGTGCGTTCCGACAAATAAAGATGTGAACCGTATATCAATTGAGTGAGTGCTTAAACCGGTGCTTGAGTGTTAGCTCTGTCATGGTACACACTCCAAAAACGACACGGATGTTTGCGTTTTCGAGCAAAAGACTCGCATTGGAGAGGATTTCTTCAAAGCCCTTCTATTTTCGGTGACACCATTTTCTTAACAGCAAAATGGCGGCAGAACGCTAAAGCGCTGAAATTGTGGCACACCCCGACGTTAGCCTCCCGTGTATTCCGAAGCGTCCCCCTGAGTCGGCCCATTGTGCTCGTAGCCGAGCGGTGAATGGTGTTCGGCAGCGTGGGGAACAATACGCGATTGTTCCCCCGCTGAGCCGGCGGAGCCACGGGTTACTCCCTGTACCATCCCCAGTGAGCCTGAGGAGGAGGAGGAGGAGGAGGAGGAAATGCGGCGCAAAGTGTCACGAACAAGTCAGTCGTGGAGCTTTGAAAGCTTTGCGGTGCCTGCTTAGTCTGTCGGGGACGTTGGGAGGCCGCGCAGTTCCAGAGTCATTTGGCTATGTCGACAGCGCTGTGGGAATCAAAGCTTCCGTAGTCGAGCGTGGATTCGGATTTCAGGGAGGAGAGCGGGCGGAAGTGCTATTTGTTAGCATGTCGTTCAAATCCCTCAAGGAGTTTGGTGTTTCGGCGGAACGTCTGGGCTCCATTTGTAAGAGATGGATGGCTCGCGTCCAGAGGTCTGTGTGCAAAAGGGCCGTTTTCTTTGAAGATCGGAAACACGGTCTTCAACACGCTGTGCTGTCTTTTTCTTCATCCTTTCTCTGCGCCAAGTACAATATATTGATCTGAAAGCCAATAGATGGATTCATTTCTGGCTTTGAAATGCTATTGTTTTCTTTCCTTCACGGGGCAGTCAGTCAAAGTAGTTTGGATTGTCATGATGACTTTTTGTGAGGGGAAAATTGCCATAATTTAGTTGCATACTCGGCTAAGTGTCTTTGTTTAGATTCAGGGCACCCGATAATGACATGTCCATCGCATATTTGCTACTCTTTTAAAATACAACGTTTTCATCAGGTTTTTACCCCAAATTGGGTGGCGGATAGCAAAGCCAAAATTTCAAATGACGCACGGATTCAATGAAGTGAGTTGGGTCGTTTCAATAAGTTTCTGCCTCTTTCGTCCACCTCACGCGGCTCTGCTTATCCATGTGACGCAAAATGAACACGATGCACTTAAGCTATGCTTGGTGTAAGAAAAGTTAGGGTGAGGCCTTAAACCGATGAATCGAGTAATTTGAAGCTTGAAGTCGCCTGATCGCTTGTGACGTATTTGGGCTCTCGTCTTCCAGTCGACCAATTTGCAGAACGCTTACGACTCGCTCATCTGTTACTGTCGATGAATTATGTAACGTTCTGCGGCGCGGCGAAATGTCAGGCCAGAAGAGCGACTTGAGTTTTCTGGGTCTGAAAGTACAAAAATAAGTTTGTTGTGGATGAGGAGAGCAGTTAGCCTTGCTAGCATCGTACCTGCATTAAAATGATGCTGAGCGACGAGGGCGTGGAAAAGTCAAGCGCCATCTTTGTTGCCAAGATGTAATCATCCATAATGCACAGACAGCAACGTTCTACTCTGGAAAACTTTATTCATCCGTCTGGCACTCATTACAAATACACTTAGCGCAATGGTGACTTATGTGTTGAATCATGAGTTTGGGCTATTTACATGTAAAAAGTGCTTCTACTTGCGAAGAATTCAGATCACGGAACAAATTAATTTTGTAAGTAGAGGTATCGCTGTATGACTATATGAAACCTTTCCGTCACATTTATAAAAAGGATTTGGGCCCCTGTGCATCATCGATTAATCAACTTTGATTCGACTTTCATGTTCTTTTAATGGACTACATACAAAAGCTCTTCACCTGTTTAGCAGTAGCTACGTGTCAGACGTGTAACGCGAGTGTTGGGCCGTGCCAACCAGCAAGCGCTCGTTTCTAGCACCGGCTCGGCGTAAGTTAGCTTAGCACGCCTTGTCGCATTCCTCCCGGTTCACGTCGTGAGCTCCACATGAAAAACCGGGAAGATGGATGACTGCGACATGGAAATGCTAATTTTTGATTTAATCCCTGCACTTTCTTCATTCTGAGCTGATTGATTTTGCGTGACCTCGCCACGAGTTGCATGTTTGGCAAGATATAAACTTCAAACACAGATTTGGGATCATTCGGGAGTCCTGCAAGAAGAAAAAAACTTAAAAAAAACTTAAAAAAAACAAAAACAACTGCGATTTCGATCAGAAAATAAGTATCCATAAGCTGTACCCTAAAGTGTATCCTAGTTGAAATGCTACCATTCAGCCTTTCATTCAATTCCATGCACATTTCCTCCAATTCTTGTGAGGCCTCGTCAAGCTCTTGTCTTTCTGCGATGAATGATTTATGTCTCCCGCGCATTTATTGTAAACACATTTGGCGTGGGGCTTCACAGTCGTCAGATGGTGGCTCCCTCCCGCCGGCTCTCTTTTAAGCTGCTACCATTTGGAAAGGGCATCGGCAGAAAACGTGCCTCTTTCCACTCCACCGATTCGATCAATAGTGAACATGGAACATTAAGCCGATAACCCTCAGTGATTGTACTGGATGTGACAGTTGTCTGGAAAGCGGACAAATATTTACTTTGTTGAGCGACTGGATTTCTCACATTTCGCAAGCAATCTCAATTTGTTTGTTTGTTTTTTTTTTTTTTCTTTCTTTTTTTCTCCTCCTCCTCCACTCAGCAACGGCATGAAGATGAACGGGTCGTCGGAACACTTGGATCAGCCGGACCCGGACTCCATCAAGATGTTTGTGGGACAGATTCCTCGTTCCTGGTCGGAAACGGAACTCAAGGAGCTTTTTGAGCCTTTCGGGGCTGTACATCAGATCAACATCCTTCGCGATCGCACCCAGAACCCCCCTCAGAGCAAAGGTAGGATCCACGTGTTGGTGCTAACCTTTGCCGTTGTCTTGAATTTGCGCTTAAGCGTGAACTCGTTCGCCGCCCATCAGCCAGAGTCGCGTTTCCGGCAAAAGCAACCCCCCGCCCCCCTCGGGCAATACGCAACATTGCCCGTCTGCTTTTGCGGCACAGCCGTGTTTGTGCTTCCGCATGACGGCATTGAGTAGTCTTAAAACCCATTTCCATAAGCCGCATTAGAGGAAGATTTCCTTTTTCCTCAACTGTGATGGTTTTAAAAGCTGTATCGCATAAAAAGCAAGGTTATTCGTTGCGTCCGTGTTTGTCTCTTCGGGTATGCAATATGAAAGAAAAACATTTCAACCAAGTGGTGCAGTTCTTTAGTATGATTAGAAATGGTTAAGTGTTGACACTTCGATGTGCTCGCATTTCTATTGTCAGAAGAATCTCCATCTTGTTTGTACATCCACCGGGCGGTGACGGCGATTGAAGGGTTGCCAAAAAGCACTACAGCGATTCCTTGAGTAATGATCGCCACCAAATGTACTGAGATATCAAGTCAGTTGTCTCCATCGAAGCAAATTGACACGTCATTACACCGTTCCGGCCCCACCAAACGCTTTCATGTGGGTAGTAGCACTGCTTGTACTGGATGGAGTATTCTCCATGTACGCTTTGGGGCGTGGCCTCGTGAGTGACATCATTAGCGGGAAGTTAGATCATGTGTGTGAGTTGCGCCCTTCAGCAAGTCTTGTCGTTTTGTATTTGTATATCTGTGTTTGTGTGCACCTCCTGTTATATGAATTTCTCAGTTGATCTGCTAATTCGGTGTTAACAGTTGATTAGCGACCGCTGTCGTGCAGCCCCTCGTCCTCCTCCAGTGAGGACAATCCGGCAAAGTGTTGCTTGCTCATCTTTACGGAGGCGAGGATGAGTGACTCAGACCATCCGTGTCAGGGAAAGTGGGGGTGCACATACGTCGTGAGTGTCAGGTGATCAATATCAATAGAAATGTTGGATTGAAAATGATTTTGACCAAAAGCAAGGCATTCTGCGGGAGGCTGCGACAGACTCGGTAGGGCTCATCTCTTTTCTCTCTTCGCCGGATGGCCGTCAAAGTCAATTGAGTACGTAGAAGCCACGACGAGACCGGAGGGCTACCTTCGGTCTCGACGCGGCTCGGCAAATTTGGTGGGATCGTCCAACTCGCTCACTCGCAGATTAGGGACATGCGCAGTTTCAGAGCTTCTTTAAAAAAACAACGAAAGAAACTGAAAGAAAAAGGAGTGCCACAGCACAAGAAATTGTTGTCGAGGGAGGGAACCTCACGTAACTAGTTGCTAGTGGATGGGATCCTTTGACGAGTTGGTCGAAGTGTGCACGGTTATCGTCCTGACAACGAAAGAAACTGAAAGAAAAAGGAGTGCCACAGCACAAGAAATTGTTGTCGAGGGAGGGAACCTCACGTAACTAGTTGCTAGTGGATGGGATCCTTTGACGAGTTGGTCAAAGTGTGCACGGTTATCGTCCAACAACGAAAGAAACTGAAAGAAAAAGGAGTGCCACAGCACAAGAAATTGTTGTCGAGGGAGGGAACCTCACGTAACTAGTTGCTAGTGGATGGGATCCTTTGACGAGTTGGTCGAAGTGTGCACGGTTATCGTCCTGACAACGAAAGAAACTGAAAGAAAAAGGAGTGCCACAGCACAAGAAATTGTTGTCGAGGGAGGGAACCTCACGTAACTAGTGCTAGTGGATGGGATCCTTTGACGAGTTGGTCAAAGTGTGCACGGTTATCGTCCAACGACGAAAGAACTGAAAGAAAAAGGAGTGCCACAGCACAAAAATTGTTGTCGAGGGAGGGAACCTCACGTAACTATTGCTAGTGGATGGGATCCTTTGACGAGTTGGTCAAAGTGTGCACGGTTATCGTCAACGACGAAAGACTGAAAGAAAAAGGAGTGCCACAGCACAAGAAATTGTTGTCGAGGGAGGGAACCTCACGTACTAGTTGCTAGTGGATGGGATCCTTTGACGAGTTGGTCAAAGTGTGCACGGTTATCGTCCAACGACGAAAGAAACTGAAAGAAAAAGGAGTGCCACAGCACAAGAAATTGTTGTCGAGGGAGGGAAGCTCACGTAACTAGTTGCTAGTGGATGGGATCCTTTGACGAGTTGGTCGAAGTGTGCACGGTTATCGTCCTGACAACGAAAGAAACTGAAAGAAAAAGGAGTGCCACAGCACAAGAAATTGTTGTCGAGGGAGGGAACCTCACGTAACTAGTTGCTAGTGGATGGGATCCTTTGACGAGTTGGTCGAAGTGTGCACGGTTATCGTCCAACGACGAAAGAAACTGAAAGAAAAAGGAGTGCCACAGCACAAGAAATTGTTGTCGAGGGAGGGAACCTCACGTAACTAGTTGCTAGTGGATGGGATCCTTTGACGAGTTGGTCAAAGTGTGCACGGTTATCGTCCAACGACGAAAGAAACTGAAAGAAAAAGGAGTGCCACAGCACAAGAAATTGTTGTCGAGGGAGGGAACCTCACGTAACTAGTTGCTAGTGGATGGGATCCTTTGACGAGTTGGTCAAAGTGTGCACGGTTATCGTCCAACGACGAAAGAAACTGAAAGAAAAAGGAGTGCCACAGCACAAGAAATTGTTGTCGAGGGAGGGAAGCTCACGTAACTAGTTGCTAGTGGATGGGATCCTTTGACGAGTTGGTCGAAGTGTGCACGGTTATCGTCCTGACAACGAAAGAAACTGAAAGAAAAAGGAGTGGCACAGCACAAGAAATTGTTGTCGAGGGAGGGAACCTCACGTAACTAGTTGCTAGTGGATGGGATCCTTTGACGAGTTGGTCGAAGTGTGCACGGTTATCGTCCTGACAAAGTCTGGCAAGGTGATCTATTTATTGTAAAGGTAGAGTAGCAGCAAGGATTGTTCAAAACTACGCTTTATTATAGTAACGCGCTGCAAACACCCTGCCGGGGGGGGGGGGGGGATTACTTCAGGATAAAATCCAAACGCATTATACATGGACATCTGCGCTTTGGCTTTCAAATAAATAGCGTTAACATGCTGAAAGCGTTTGCACCATCTTGTTGATCGTCCCAAGAATACGCCCGTGAAGGTTCATTCGGATCTCAACTTGCCTTTCAACAATTTCTTTCAAATCTGCATATATGACTGCAATTATACTTAATTTGATTTCATTGAACTGGATTACTAACAACCTTTTGTTGGTCTCAAAACAATTCGTCATCAATTGGCTGTTTTTTATTGCGCTAGAACGGCGCCAACTACTGGAGATCTTTTCTCTGTCCTTATTTTGAATAGAAAAAAATAACAACAATGAACGGCCAGTTGACTAAAAAGTGCAATATTTAATATGTACTCCTTAAAAAGATCTTATACCCCGTGACATTGTTTGAAACGTTAGGGTCAGTTCGACGCGTCGACTTTGAGAACCGTTCAGAGTTTTGTTGGGTATTTTTAAACGAGGTGAGTCAGCCAGATGATTGGCTAATGAAACAAAAAGATTGAGGAGATATGTTTAGGAATACGACTATCGCTCTAATTTTCAAATTTTCCAACCTTTGTGGAGCAAAGGTACCTATTTTACAACTGGTAAATAAATATCCTGGCACACCAACAAACAAAATGTAGATTCACAGTACTGATAAAAGTAATAAATATGTAATATGTCATTGTTCGGTTTGTCACTGTGCCTGACTGCATAAATGGAGGAAATCAGATACATTATCCTTTGTAACTGATGACATTTTTGAGCGGTTCTGTAAAATGTGATGATTTCCCACGGTACACCTGAAAGTCAGGTTGGAAATCGCTGCCACAAGTAATATCGCACGGAGACATTTTCACATATGGTGACAAAAGCAAGCGTTTTTGCAATTGGTCCACGGGAAACCAAATTCCAACCTTCGGCCCAATTTGTCCCGCATGTACTGCGGACCCCTGGTACTTCTATACATTAAGGAACAGTTATTTTATTTGACGATATCGATGGTTTGGACATGTTCAGAGGCGAGAGAGTGAGTATATTGGAAGAAGGATGCTGAGGGTGGAGCTGTCAAGGAAGAGAGAGCGAGAGGAAGACCAAAGAGAAGGTTTATGGATGTGGTGAGGGAAGACATGAGGGCAGTTGGGGTGTTAAGAGAGGAAGATGCAGGAGATAGGCTAAGATGGCAAAAGATGACACGCTGTGGCGACCCCTAACGGGACAAGCCGAAAGGAAAAGAAGAAGAAGATTTTATTTGACGATTAAAAAAAAAAAAAAAAGGGTACACAAGTGGTCTGTACACGCCGTTGCCTGGTGGAATTGTTGATGTGGAGACGGCGAAGTGGTGGGTGGCCCGCTTTCTGCTGGGCTGCAAAGTGCTGCTGGAAGCATTCTGTCTACGTTAAGTAACTGCAGGTGGACAAAGTCAAGACAGCGTGCGGGGCGGCGCCACATCACCAACGTTGTTTGCACTCGGTGGACGCTGGAGTGACTCTGACGACCCGGAGGCCCGCCCGAGCCCGAACCCTGAGTGGTTGTGGAGCACAGCCCAGTTTAGATGTGCTCTCTCCATGTCCGAATTGTGACCGCTGACTTGACGGTTTCTGGCTCTGCAGTCGTTGTGGCGTGTCCTGAATGGCTCGCACGATTCAGGCCAGAACAGGCGACGCAATTTATGTGATTATCTCCCAAGTGGTTGTTCACGCCTGGCGTCGCAGTGCGTCTCAAGGGACCACTTGTGATCCTGTTTGACTCTCCAGGAAAATAAACGCGCTTTAGTTCCATTTAGAAAAAAGAAAAAGAAATCTTTAACAAAGTGATTTTCTTACTGCTAAACCAAGTTGAGAAGCTAATAAGGTGGATCGTTCTGGATTGACCAATGCGTGACGACGAGGCTGTCATTGCCGTCAAAGCAAATGGCAGCAATCGCGCAGTCAAATCTGTGCATGTGTTTGTGTAAAGGCCACTTTATACCCGCAAGGTTGCGTGTTCAACGCCCGCATGGCACCTTACGCGCCGAAAAAAAAGGAGCTCATCTCTCGCGATTGTTCCGTTTTAGTCACATGCTGTGATGACGTACTCACTGTTCCTCCCGGCTCCAAGTACCACCTACACAGCCGCCTACTTGATTGATTTTACGGCATAATTAATAGACTTTACATCGATTTGATCAGCCTGATTGGCTCAGCCGATAATTGGCATTTTCTGCCGATCGGCTTCAATCTCCTAATTCGCCGATCATCGATCGGCTCCAAGAAAGACATTTACTCCGCGTCACAGTCGTGCACAGTATGTAAAAATCCAAAAGCTAGTTTATTTTTATATAGTAGTACCTATACATTTGTTGTTTTTTGTAAAGATCTGATGGCCAATAGTTATATTAAAATAAAAAAAAAAATGGTGCAATGGGAAACACGAAGTGGCCAAGAGATGGCATATAATGTGCGGATCGGACTAAAAGACAAATTGCTCTTCAGACGACTGCATTAAAATCTTTTTTTCCGATACCACCGCATTCCGTGTTTTACGATCATTTGGCTTTATCTTGTAAACTCACATGCGACATGACTACGCTGGTTACCGTGGTGATGATTACACAAGTGGATTGCCCAACTGTATTATAAGAAGAAAATGTGAGGGGAGGGGAGGGAGGGGGGGGACTTACTCCAGTGCTGAGGACAGGAAAGGACTTTGTGTCAGGCTTACTTGGGATGTGTTTACTTAATTTTACCACGACAGAGCTCGTAAGCCGTCAAAATGTTACGTAGCCTAGCAAAAGCTCATGTTGTTTGGAAACATTGTCATTTTGTTGGACACACGATATTGACCAGAGTGGCGAATTCCAACCTTTTTGGAGCCAAGGCGCATACTTGACGGGTGAAAAATCTCACGGCACACCGACAAACAAAATGAACAAGCTGTTGCTTCTTCTTGTGATGGAACTCCCTGATTGGCGATCTGCCCCCAAAAGCCAAACAATTAAACGTATCATCTGGTCATTTAAGGGCGTTTGTTCAGGCAGACACGCTTCCACTGTCACCGTCACCGTTGCTGTTGCTTTGTTGCTCGTTCCGGAAGGAAACGTAAAAAACGGCTACTGGAAATGACCAAAAGTGCTGAGAACACCCCACCCTGTGGCGTAGCAACTCCTCTGACCTGGAGAGGAACTGCAGCACATTTCCAAAAGTGTGCTGCTGGGTTTCGCTCAAATATGAAGGCAAAATGTGTGTGGGAGAGCAGGAGTGACGTCAGCGTGCTTGCCACATGCGCAAAGTTCAACTAATCTTAAAGGGCATTGATTCCCCACCCCACCCATACACAATGGTGGTCACAGTGTAGCAGTTCAAAGCCCCCCCCCCCCCCTTTTTTTTTTTTTTTTTTTAAATGCCCCTCCCCAACCCTCCCGACTTCCTGTCTTCCTCCTCTCCGTTGTATGTGGCGCTTCAGCTGTGATGGCCTATTGACATGTTAATGTCTTCTAATCTGGCCCAATCGCAGCTGCGTGTGTGATCTGAATATCCTGCCATCTCTGCACACCCCCAGCCCCCACGACCGAGCCCCGCCGCCCGCCACTGCTTCTCGACGACGTGCTCTGGTCTGAGAAGTGGGGACGACTCGATGCTATCAGGCTAATGTTTATTTGCAGATAATTAGTTGTGCTTTTGTGTGATTAGTTGTTGAAACCGTGTCTCGTTTTCAGTCGTTCCCTTTTCTGTTTCCAATTTTTCTTTTTAAAGTTGCCAAACACGGGTCATAAAATAATCATCTGAAACAGTCACTAAAACTCAACGAGCACCCGACGAGCCGTGGCTGTTTGACGGTGCAAATGCGTCTCTGCATCTGCCCCCCCCATGGCTGCCCGAGAGCTTCCAGCAATAGCATAATATACACTATGTAGGTCAGAGACGCTGCAGTGCTCCACTTCCCCATCCCAGTGAAACTGACGGGCTGGAACGCCACCGGCGGTCTACTGGGACGGAAGGATGGGAGCCCCTCCACTCCACCCCCACCACTTTACTTTTTTCCTCTGTTTTTCCTTCACAATGGCTGTTTGCTTTGAGATTGGATCGAAGATGCCGCTCCGCACTACGCGCTGAGGGCTATCTTGACCGGTGGGCTTCCACTGTCGGCCCACTCGCCTGGTCGCCCCTCCGGTCAGGTCGCACAGCAGCCTCCAACCGTCCCAACAAGTGAGCTCTACGTGTTGCTCACATGTGACGTGCACCGAAATGGCTTTCATCCCTTTTGGGTTGCAAAGGGGGGTGAAACATTTCCCGTAAATGTCCCGTTGCATTCTGGTCAATTGGAATTGGAAGTTAAGATGGGGCATCTTGAAAATGTTCCAAAACAGGAAACTTTTCCTGGAAATGAACTGCCACTTGACGATGATTTCAATAGGTCAAAATACTGATTGGTAAGGAGCCGCCCTATCCCGGTTTGATGCTCACCAAGCATACCACCGCCCACACGATCCATTTCAGCAGTTTTCTGATCTGCTTCATTTCCAACGTCGGCACCACTTTTGGTGGATATGTTCACAAGGGATACTTTACATCGTTGCTGCACCTGATTTTAGCCGGTTTTGAACCTTTATTCACCATGTGCTACGATGCAACGTATGTATCATATTAACCATCCACAATTGCCCCCCCCCCAAAAAAAAAAGTACCGGCATTGACTAATTACGAGTGACCTTTTATTGCTCAGTGTTTTTTTTTTCTGTCTCAGAAGTATTTTGTTAATTTACTGTCGCCATACTTGAACGGCTCCACCTGCTTCAGACAAATTACTGTTTTGTTCCTGTGTTTTTGAAATATTTGACAAATATGATTCTGATGTGACTATCCCAGAGAGCGAGAGAGGTTGAAATATGAGATACTTACAAAGAAAGACTGTACACAGAGTTTAACGCTAGTGTGGCGCTGACAGGGCCGGTTTAAAAAAAAAAAAAAAAAAAAAAAACGGCGGTAAAAATCACAGAGCACTAACATGGCCAGTAAAAGTTACTTCCTCGGCACATATATTCCACCGGTCTCACTCTTACCTTTTCGGATCGAGTGCCCCCTTCGCCGCCGTTGGGGGGGGGGGGGGGATGCGCAAAAATCGCAGGGTTGAAACTGTGTGAAAAAAGTCACGGCTTGTAGGCCGCAAATTACGGTATTTGCAGTCCTGCCTGTTCAGTTGTGCTTTAACATTGTTTCCTCCCCCCGACCCCCCTTCTTTCCCATCTCTGTCTGTCTCTCTTTCTATGCAGGTTGCTGTTTTGTAACTTTTTATACAAGAAAAGCTGCACTGGATGCCCAGAATGCCCTCCACAACATAAAGACCTTAAGTGGGGTGAGCGAGTACACAGAGGCGGTCACGTTACGCCGCGCCGACCCCAAAAATGGGAGCCTGACTTGGCTAAAAACTGGAATACGTTTGGCTGAAATTGGCTCGACCAAAATTGAAGGTCTTGTTCACCTTCAACTGGAACAAATTATTCATACCTTGCCGTCGTGAATCATTGATGGCCATTTTTATTTGGAGTCTCGAAAAGTAACCGCCTAGACCGGTCCAAATTTCACCTTGCCTCCTCTCCATTCCAAGTGACTACTTTGCCAGTTGAGTTCATCAATAGCAGACAACAGCGCACGTCAATTAAAATCAATAGCTCGGTCCGCTGGGGCGAACAAGCGGCGCTGTTGTTTAGGTTGCGTATAAATATCAAAGCGGGGCTGACAAATGATCCGGATCGCCACAGCGAGTGCGATCCGTCAGGCAGACGTTTCAAATAGTGTGGCGTAACGGCTTCGCTGGCACCGGCTGCAGGTGCCTCACTTTGGATGGCGCTGACCGTATGGAAGGAAAAAAAGGAGCTTGAGCCCATTCCAGATTTTTCTCTCTCTCTCTCGTCGGCCAGCGGCCATGCCGAGCGGGCCATCTGTCTGCTTCTCTTTAGCGCTTGTCACAAACCAAACACACCTCCGCTTTTTTTTCCATACGTAACGTACGAGCCGCTTGTATTCCTCCTTTGGTGCCACATGGCAGGTAAAATGCGCAAAAAAAAAAATTGATTGGGATGAAGTCGTGCGAGGACAAAAAAAAAAAAAGCTGCGGTGAAGAAATGTCAGATCCTTGAGCGCTTGTTCTGCAGACACCCCGCCCGCCCACTCGCATTATGAAGAGTGAAATGTTCCGAGATTATTATTGTGCGGCTGGGGCTCGACGCGGCCTGGCCTATTTATAATGTGCTGCGACGGCACACGCAGACATCTAATGAGATGCGTTATCCCCCCCTGCCCCCCACCCCGGAGAAAATCTGGCTGCGTGGAGGTGAATTTCTGGTCGGGATGCAGATGAACCGCGAGCAGTCGATGACAAAGCACAGAACTAGAACCTTCGCTATTAACTGAATCCCTCTTAAATGCTGCGGCGAGTGGTGGGGGGTTGGCGCAGGGAGACGCTCGGAGGAGTGCGAAGAGAGATGCGAGATAACGAGCCCGAGCGCCTTCGTGGTTTGTGGACGATTATGGCCGCTTCCATTTGGACCAATTAAATAAGCCCCCCCCCCCCATCTCTCCTCTTTCCTCCACAGATGCATCATCCTATCCAGATGAAACCCGCTGACAGTGAGAAAACGAGTGGTGAGTGTTTTTTTTTTTTTTTGGGGGGGGGGGCTGCAGGTTTGGTTTCATTTAGGTATTTATTTTTGACGAAGGCCGAATAAAAAGAAAAATCTAGTTCAGGTAATGGATGTGCTGGATCATTTCTATACGGTGACGAGTGCTCGCTGGATTAAAGGCTTGCGCGGGTGGGGGCACAAAAATGGATGATACATCATCATCTTCTGCCTGGAGGAGCAAACGGGGAAGAAAACAAAGCTCGCAAGTTGTACAGATTTGTTCTGCCCCTGAGAGTTGGAGGTTGAAAATGTGCCAGTGTGACAAGGCGACACTGGGAAGAAAAGGGGGCTGGTGGGGCGGGCGTGATTCAAAGGTGCAAGGTTTTTTTTTTTTTTTTTTTTTTTTTTTTTTTCTTTTCGTTGTGCCATAATCGTGAAAGTAGGAAAAAAAAAAAAAACCCGAAACTCTTGTTTGTGTCTCTCTGCAGCAGTAGAAGACAGAAAGCTCTTCATCGGAATGGTTTCAAAGAAATACGGCGAGAACGAGGTCAGGATGATGTTCTCGTCTTTCGGCCAGCTGGAGGAGTGCCGAATCCTGCGCGGACCGGACGGGCAGAGTAGAGGTAACTGGCCCCCAACCCCATTTTCATTTTTTTTTTTTTTTTTTGAAGTCGGTACATCTCCAATCAAACACTTTTCAATTGGCGCAACGCTCGTGGCGGGTTACATCGGGCCCCGTCGCCTTGGCGACTGCCGGCCGCCCGCCCGCCCGCCCGCCTACTTGGGGCGGGCTCGGCCGACAGACGCCTGCCTGGGCTTTTGGTACCCCTTCCGTCGCGCGCTCCCAAGGCCGGAATTAGCCCTTGATCACATCTCCAACGAGGCTTTCAAGCGGGCGTTGGTTGCTAAGCCACTAAAGGGGTGGATGTCGAACGGGCCCTTTAATACGTTTCCTTTTTGAAATACTTTGCAGCTCCTTATGACAATCGTAGGTGTGTATCTGTGTGCATTACGTGTGTGTGCGTATTAAATGTGTGTGTTTTCACCACACAGCGTCGGGTGGCCCTTTTTGAATCTTGTCAAGTCAGCGTGCTCATGTTACTGTTCTGTTGTCTTCTTTTCTCTGTGTGCTAACCAGTCAGGGTGGTTCTGTGTGCATTCTCTGTGACTGTAATGTGTTTTTTTGGGGGTTCATAACGAGTTGTCCAAACCTTTTTTTGTCTTGTTTTTGTTTCTTCTTGTCCCTCCCTCCCCCACACCCCCTCCCTCTCCTATTGTCCTCCCCCCCCCCCCCCTACAGGCTGTGCGTTTGTCACATTTGCTACCAGGGCAATGGCACAGAATGCAATCAAAACCATGCATCACTCTCAGACTATGGAGGTACTGTATCCCCCCCCCCCTCGGCACCTATTTCTCCCCTCCCCTCCCCTTTCTCACATACTCTGCCGCCCCCGTGTGTTGGAAAGACAGCAACAGACGATCCATAGCCATCCAGCTATATATATATATATATATCTCTCTCTATCTAAACATTGCACACGATTGCTGAATTCCCAGCAAGGTGAGAATTAATTTGGATTGACGTCTCGAGCCACACCATCCCAAGTTGAAAACGGGCTCAAGCGAGTCTCCGCTTCCACGTCCCAACATCGTTGCGAGAGTCTCAGAAGTGGAGCGGGAATAAATCAGACGTTGCAAACGGTCTCGTCCCACTCGATTGAAATTGGTCCTGTTTAGTAGTCGGAAGCCATTTTCCCCCCTCCAGTCCGGTCCCCCTGTACGGCTCTGGACTCGAAGACTTTGCAGCGCATGCCGTTGTGTCCTCCTGCATCTGTCTGTTTGTCAAGACTGTGTTATTTATTATTGTATTGCTCTTTCCCCGTCGACGTTTGCTGCCATTTGCTTGTCTTGATTTGAAATCGCTGTCTTCATTTGTCATGTGTGGACTCCATTTAAAAAGCTTCACTTGTGTTCAGCATCGTCCCGTGACCCGGCTCCGCTATTATGCATGGCACATGTCCTCTTTGTGTTAGCTTTCATGCGAATTCAGCGGCCATCAAGGAAAAGAAAAAACAAAAAATCAGGCATAGAAGATTGACCGCCCCCTCCCCTTTTTACCCTGATTTAATTTTCATTTGTTTTTGCACATTCCTCCTGGTTTCCCACGCTCGTTTTTGTGTGCTTCTGAAGCGGTTTCATGTCTGTCGCTTCAGGGCTGCTCCTCGCCTCTGGTGGTGAAGTTTGCCGACACTCAGCGGGATAAGGAGCAACGCCGCCTGCAGCAGCAGCTGGTGCAGCAGATCCAGCAGCTCAACAGCGCCTCCACCTGGGGGAACCTGGCCGGCTTGGGCAGCCTCACGCCTCAGTACCTGGCTGTAAGTGTCACCCTACGGCGCCGAAAGAAAGCCGCGGAATTGATGCGGTGAACCCGTTTATTGTGTGTGTGTGTGTGTGGGGGGGGGGGCATGTTCCAGACCCTCCTGCGATTGGTGAAGATGGATTCACCCGCCGTCCCTCATGAGAACATACTTTTAAAGTGACCAAAACACACATTCTCAAGTTCTTAAAAATCAGTGGCAGATTTTCCACACCTACTTGAAGTTTGCTTTAAAATGCTATTAGCATAGATATGGTCATTACTATGTAGCCAAAAATGAATTACACGTATATTCAAGCACACAATTGTTAATTTCTTCCAATGAATGTCCACAAACTTAATCTTAAGCAATGTCGAGTGCCGTGGATGGGGGAAAAAAGGAACTTAGCTTTTGACGCTATATTAGTTAGAAAGTGTCACACGGTTGCCCCTTTAACGCACGTAGCAGCAACGGCGCATGCAGCGCAGCGCAGGTATATCGTCGCTCTGCTGTGTGGGACTGGCCACTATCACTGTAGCGTACGTGGGGAATTTCTCTGCCCCTTGGTCTTAAATTACACGATAGTGAAGGCACACAACTAGATTTGAACTTACCTTGACACTGTAAAAACCCATGAAAATAATTGCTTTAAAATACACATTTGAAGAAATTCATTTAAATGCCTGAAATGGAGCAACACAAAAATTAGACATCAATGTATGGCACTCGTTTCATCTTCAACCAGCCAGCGTGCGACCGTAACACGAGCGGCCGATCTATTTGTGTTCCGCTTGCCCCTTCAAGTCGCCACCTGGCATAAAATAAGCCCCCCCCCCCCCCCCCGACCCCACATGAAATTGTTGGAACCTAACCGCACGTTTGTAATTCCATTCCTCCCATCAGCTGCTGCAGCAGGCCGCTTCCACCAGCAACCAGACCAGTTTCAACAGTATTCAGAGGTTAGGTGAGTATTCAGAGGTAGGCTTCGGTGCCGTAAAGAATCGAGCTTGGACCGCTTGCGGAGCCCCCGATGCCACGGCCGGCCATGTGCGCCCTTGACTCCGTACCGCATGACTCCAATCGTCTCGATCTTTTGTCAGCTTGTTTCTTTTCTGCATTTGTCGGCGCCGTCGGTTGAATTTCTTCACTCTTCCTTTCAGGAGTGAATCCCCTTCAGCTGCAGAATTTGGCCACATTAGCCGCCGCGGCCGCAGCGGCGCAAAGTTCTGGCAGCCCGACCTCCACTAGCGGCCTGTCAGCCGCCACCAGCGCCCTCGGAGCGCTGGCCAGTCCGGGTGAGTCGGGACTAGCGCGTGCACGGAACACCCGAAGGACCCGAGCCGCAACGTGATGTCTGCTTGCGCGGGACGGACAGAAGTGATCATTGATTATTCTGACAAGTCTGTAGAATTGATTGCCGATCGCAAAATTTGCTGATATGAGACCTACGTGGCAATATTAATAAAGAGAAAAATGTGTACAATATACTGAAAACATTATGGAGGAAACACTTTCAGGTTTTGTAAAAGACTCAGCTGTCTGTTGATGAATGTATTTTTTATTTTTTTACTAAATTTGGTAACATAAACTAGCTGCCCCGTGTTGACTCCACGCGTCGTGTTTTCCCTCTCACCAGCCGGCTCGACGGCGGGTTCCAGTGCCAGCGCGGCCATGAACACGTTGGCATCTCTGGGCACCCTGCAGGGTCTCACCGGGGCCTCTGTGGGCCTCAACAACCTCAACGCTCTCACCAGCGGCGTCGGCGGTAAGCATGTCCGAGCACGCAGAAGTCGGATCGTTGTACATCGTTGTGTTCAAAATATTTGGACGTATGATGAAGCATTTGTGGCTGTTGCTGCGCCCGTGGCTCCTTTGCCTCCTTCGCTGGTTCACGTTCTTCCCGTGGTGTTGCCGTTTGCCACGTTCTCACTCATGCTTGACTTTTGGCTTCAACCTTGTTTACGTAGCGTCGTCATCTGCGTCGGTTAAGGAAAGAGTAACGATCCAATTTTGACCGAGTAAGGAGTAGGGAAAAAAAAAAGTGTTTTTTTTTTTTTTTTTTTTTTCCCCCCCCAACTTGGACAACTTGAACTGCAAAATGAACTCGAACGCTATAGCCCGGTTACTTCCCAGCGCTGGCGTCTGCGGCGGCTTCACCGCGCGTCCTGTTTTTTGGGTCCTTCGGGTGCAGGTATGGGGGCCCTGAACGGAGGCCTGGGCTCGTCCATGGCCAACGGCTCGGCGGCCAGTTCCATGGACGCGCTGACCCAGGCCTACTCGGGGATGCAGCAGTACACGGCCTCGGCCCTGCCCTCCCTCTACCCCCAGCCTCTCCTGCAGCAGAGCATCCCCGGCCACCAGAAGGAAGGTGAGCGCGCCGCGGTGCCGAGATCCGCCGTTGTCCGTTTTTTTTGTTTCCCTTCCTCCCCCCAAGGCTCGAGCTGACGTGAGATCCTGACGTTTGTTTTTACCGCAATGGAGTAGGGCCAGAGGGTGCCAACTTGTTCATCTACCACCTGCCGCAGGAGTTCGGGGACCAGGACCTTCTGCAGATGTTCATGCCCTTTGGGAACGTGGTGTCTGCCAAAGTGTTCATCGACAAACAGACCAATCTGAGCAAGTGCTTTGGTAAGGGATACAGCGCCCCCCGCTGGCCGCGCACGCAACTGTCAGCAGCACGGAAATTGATTTCTTCTTGGATGCTAATGGGCGGTGGGGTTTCCCGCAGTCCTTTGAAAGATGACGACAAATGTTACAAAATGCAACGTCTTCCCAGTCGGTCAGACACCCCCCTGAATTTTTGTACCTGCTTGATTCCGTTATTTTACCCCCCGCCCCCACCCCCAGACATTTGTAATATTTTGGCCAAATTAAGAGTTTGACCCCGGTTTTATCGTTAGCCATGTTTGTTGGAGGCGAAATTATTGCGTCTCTTCCGATTTGGAAGGGATGAAAAGAGGGGTCGTCGTCGTTGTCCTGAGCCGCTGCCTCGGGTTCGAGATATTTTCTTTTAAACCCTCTGAACACACACACACAGATTTTGTTCCTCCAAAGTGAGATCTGACTGTTTTTTTTTTTTTTTTTTTTTTTTTTTTTAAGGGTTCGTCAGCTATGACAATCCCGTGTCGGCGCAAGCTGCCATCCAGGCCATGAACGGCTTCCAGATCGGAATGAAGCGGCTGAAGGTTCAGCTGAAGCGTTCCAAGAACGACAGCAAGCCCTACTGACTCCCCCGCGCCCCGCCCGTTCCCCCCGACCCTCCCTGTTTACCCCTCCTCCCCGGCTCTAATGCTAGCAATGCTAGGGTAAGTTCGCCCTCCGCCCAGTCACCGCAGCACAGACTCATGGGGGGCGGAGAAAGGAGCCCTGCGGCTTTCCTTTTTAAAACAAAACGTTTGCAATGCTAATTTTCACATCTACTGTATTTCATTCCTGCTGTTTTCGCTCGCCATTTGACTGAAATGTTTTATTGTACGATTATTTACGACTATCACTGGAGTTGGTGCTGTCGCTGAAGGAAGCTAGTGGTGGGGAGGGGGGGGGGGCGGGCGGGCATGCTTTTGTCATTGCGTTCAGCTCACGCTTAGACGGGTTGGCTAAGGATGACCCGGGTTAGGAGGACCAATCCACAAGCCGAGTCGCCGTCGTGCTTCTGGCGTCCGCATCACGGCTGGTTCTTACCGCTCCCGTTTCTATCTTTCTATTATTAACACCCTCCTGCAGTCATTCCAACGCCAAATCGATGATTTAGTGGCCAAGTACGTTGCATTGGGGGGGCGTCCATTTTGTCACTTCCTTCAGTCCTTGTATTTTATTTTATTTTATTTTTTTTATTTTTTTGTGTGTGCGCCCCCGCAGAGGCGGTCGGCATGGTGGGCGTGCGTCGTTTACCTGTTAGCGTTTGTCGCTTGTGTCGGGGTTCCCCTGAAAACAGGAGCTGCGGTTCCTCGCAACGCCTTTCTGGGACTCTTCCCGTCTCTCGGTTGCGACCCTCCGCCGGCCGCCGATCTGTAACGCTCGTCCTGAGCTAGGGGAGCAGCTAGAGAATTGGTGATTCCATCGATCCATTTAAGCAAGCGACTTTTCTGATTTACCGATGGATGTGAAAGAAGGGCTACCGGGTCGAACGTGGACGGGTTCTTCATAGGATGCCCGTTATTACAGTGATGGGTTCAGTTTCTATCCTTCAACAAATGTTGATGGTTTTCCAAAGTAAAAGCAGATGTTTGCAAATGTCTTAAGATATGTTTACGGACTGCTTTCATGGAGGCCTAACCCAATCTGTCGAAAATGTAAGTTAAAGGCTCGAAGCAATTTATTGATCAACGAATGAGATGGTTGTCAAAATATTGCGAGGCCGCCGCCGGTGTTGTCGGACGAATCGAAATTGGTCGCGCGCGGCCGTTTAGTTTGAGGGGGAATCCCGCTCCGTCTTGATTGCTGGTGCTGATGTTTGTGTTTTTGTGCCGTGGCCCTAACCCTTTCTCCTTTCTCCTTTGTCCTTTCTTTTCTCTCTGTCTGTCTGTCTGTATTCCTTTGTTTTAATTTTTTTATTTTTTAGAACTCCTCTCCCTGCCTGTCCTCTCATCATTAGCCTAGCATGTCTTCATGACGTTGAAAGGCGAGGCGCGCTCCCCGCCGTCCTCCTCCTCCCCATCTTCACCGCCGCCGCCATTGTTGTCTGTGATGTCTTTCTAAGCTCGCCTGACCAATCGTTGGCCCCCGCACCGCCCCGCCCCGCCCCGCCCACTCAGCACAACCTCGTTTCTTGTTTCTGCATGCGTGTTCATCATCGTTTTCTTTTGTACTGAAATGTGACGGATGGGAGAGAGGTCAAGCAAAATTAATGTGAAAACGTACCTACGTTCAACTTTTTGTTTCCATTGAATGTTTTTAAAAACCTGTGGGATTTCTTTCTTTTTTTTTTTTTTTTTTTAACCATTTCTTTTTAATACCTCTCTCGGTAAGGTTCAATACAGGGATCGGCACGCCGGCTGTGCTATTTGGTGCCATTAGCAATATGTTCAAGAAAACAAAAGGCTTGGAAACCACTTTTCTTTTTCTTTTCTTTATTTTTGTAGTTTTTCTCCTTGACCAGTAAAACTCCGTCTCGTCGCTCTTAACAAGCTGCGCATTAAGCGGGCAGTGTGAAGATGATTATTATTAGTATTTTCTTCTCCACGAAGTCTACTTAAAAAGTCGATTTTGTTTTTCATTTCCACGACTATTCAGTGTGTGTAGTATTTTGTTAACTACCGATGGCACAATAAAAGGTACATTGGCTCAGTTTGGAGAAATGACTACCTACACGAGTCAACTTTTTTAGAACTGATTCACAAATAGACAATCTGTGGTTGAAATGCACACTTAGATGACCTATATTTTATACCATTGAAATCTGTAGAGGTGTAACTAACAAAACCCAGGAAAAAAAATGTTGGGGTTTTTTTTTTGTAGATTTACGTTGTAATGTCATTTGTGTTGGGAAGGGGGGCAAGGGGAAAAAGGGGGGGGGGGGTTTGTCATTTTTAAAAAGAGGACAATGAAAGTTTGAGTCATTTCTACTAAATTTAAACAATTGACGTTGAAAATGACTTGGCATTAATTCTCGATTTTATTTTCGAATGACTCGGTACGTCTTTTACCCCCCCCCCCCCCCCCTTCCCCGACCGCCCCTTAAAATGAATGCTTTCACTGTTTTTGGATGCCTCATGTTCTTTACGATGTTTGTTAATCATCCAGATGCCAGACAATGTCTTTTTGTTTCCTTGTCAAGGTGCCCATGTGTCAAACGTTTGAAAGTGTCACAACACACTTGAGTTTCCTTCCTTCCCACACAGACACAATGCGGGAGCCCCTGAAGTCGAGACCCCCCCCCCACCCCCCGACAGCCGTTTTTGACCCACAATTCCCGCCGCGGTCGTGTTGGTTTACAAATACATTCCAGTTTCTGCAAGAAGTTTACACTTGCCCAACGGGTGAATTTTTTTTTTTTTTTTTCCACAATTTTTTTGTTTTATTGTACCACAGCAAATCAACCACTTCCAGCCCCCCCCCCCCAAAAAAAAAACCCAACCAGAAAAACGAGGCTTGCGCTAATGAGTTGACAACTCAGGGTTTTTCTTTGTTGTGTGAGAAACAAATTGACACATGCACACGTTTGTTTTTGTCACCTTGTCTGCAAACACGACCCAAAACAAACTCGTCCCCTCCCCGTCCCCCCACCACCCTATTTGATAAAGTGCACATACATAATATGTTGTCTTGTAACAGAGCACTAAGCACAAATATGGGCGCTTCTCCTTGTTTGGGGGCACAAATTAGTGGTTGTGAGTGTATTGTTTATCCCAAGAGTTCCTTTTGAATGCTTTTTACGGTGTTTTTCTATCGATTATAAAATGCAATACAATAAAGTGCCATACACGTCTAGAAAACTGCCTATACATCCTTGTCAGGCCTTGTTTAGATGGCTGCACTTTGCCTTTTTGTGTCACTTGCTTAAATGCCCCCCCCCCCCTTAAAGAAGTTGGCAGTAAACATGTATTGTGATTTGTAAATAACGAGCGCGCCCCCCCCCCTCCCTCCCAATATAAAAATATTAGACAAGGACAGCTCCTGCACTGGAACACTTTGCAACACCATGTGGACTTGATTTGACGTTTCTCAACAACTTTGTTAGTCAAGCGTTGCGTCTGTGTGTGTGTGTGTGTGTGTGTGTGTGTGTGTGTGTGTGTGGTGTGTGTGTGTGTGTGTGTGTGTCGAAGTGTTTAGCGATGGTGAACCTTAAAGAAAAGAAGAAGGAAAAAAAAAAAAAAGCACAATGTACAGAGCGTCTGACTTCAGGGGCTTCCGTCACCAAATTCCAGCTCCAACAATCACTTGCTTGTTTCAATTCTGAAGTGCTTTTTTTTGGGTATGTGTGTGGTATAACTTTGCATCCTTTTTCGATATTGTCTTCATCAAATAAGATGCATAAAGTTGATTTTGTCATCTTGCAAGCGGTAATTTAATACCTTTTTTGTTTTGTCTTGATGAAAAGCCAAAGTGGGTGCATCTTGATGTGAACTTCTGTTTTCTTTCTGGAAGGAGCGTGGGATTTCAAAAAAAAAAGGAAGGAGGAAAAACAAAAATCCGAGGCTTTTTCCGATTTCTACAACTGGTTGTTGATAAATGTCTTTTGTACCAGTGACGCTTTTATATTGGAAATTAAAAGAAAAGAAATTTAAATTGTCTGGCCTCTCAATGTGGCCTCCTTGCCTTGAACAGGTCTTTTTGCTTCTCGCTGTTATGATTATTATTAGTGTCTTTAAAACGCAAAATGGGGGGAAAGATGCCTGGTTTTGACTTTCCTCTCCTCAATTAGTCAATCTGTTTTGTTTTGGGTTGTTTTTTTTTTTTTTTTTTTTTGGGGGGGGGGGTTGGGATCCTCTAAATGGTGGTAAGTTTCATGTTAGTGTTTGTGCAGTCATTGGATTTTTGACGTGTGGATAATTGTCTTAGTTTACAAGTTAACTAATTGTTTAGTTTGAGCCTTGCTTTTTCCTTTTTGTTTTCTCTCTAAAAATCTAGATTCTTTTCTTGTGTGTTTTTTGTTCATATCTCCCCTCCCCCCCATAGCAGAGTGTGTAGACGAGAAACTCTGTTGTTCTTTTTGGTCGATGTTTGTTCATATGTGGTGTGTTTCTTTGCCTCTGTCTCCAGATTAAACCATTTCCCTTAATATGGACGACGTTCTTGTGTGTGCTGTTTGTTCAGTGGCGTACAAACATTGCAAAACGACCCCCACCCCGCCCCCCTGTGTACGTGTGTGTGCCATGTTTCGCTAACCTGTTTCACCTCGCTGTGCTTATTTGCTTTACTATTAGTTGTCACTTTGGTCTTGATGGAAAATGTTTCGACATTGGGTATTTTTTTTTTGTTTTTTTTTTTTTAATAAAACAATTCCAGTATAGTCGGTTGCTCATTTATGCGTACAGTAAATGGGCCAGAATAGAAGCAAGGTCAATAGCAGCGGTAGAGTTCACTTGACCGCTGTTAACCGAGCAGCGTTCCCGGTTATCTGAAATTGAACAAGGCTGGTCAACAATGGCAAACGCCAAGTCTGTAAACTGGAAAAGGGGCCCTAATGTACATGGGTTAACAGAGGGTTAACACATCTAGAGAAAGACACACTTTTTTTTTGGGGGGGGGGGTGTAGGAACTCCAAATTATAAAATATTTGAAAGTATCATGCTAAGGTTTTTAATACAAGAAAGATTGCGAAATCTCACTCCGTAAATCAAAATAACGACTCATTGAAGGTGTACTTGCAAGCAAAACAAAACTCCAAACCTTCCCTGATGCTGTGAAGGTAACATAAAACTGAAATGATATTACATGAGGTAGAATTTGAAAGCATCGCTGACACCGATGACCACCTCAGGTACTTGCACCGATGCAACTCCACTGTTTAAAAAAAAAAAAAAACAACAACAACAAAAAGTTTAAATCTGGGATTTCTAGTGTGTACGTAAAATAAAAGTTCTAAAACAAATTCTGGAAAATAGTGCGATCTCCGCATTAAAGTCGAAATTACGACTTTTGAGGTATTTCTCGAAAGCATCACATTTGGCTTGTTGACTACGTCAGAGCCAGTGTAGGTATTCATTTATTTTTGCATTTAGCACACTGGATACAACATGGATAAGATTTCATCGGTCAAATGTACCAGAAATTCAATAATCCCTTTCGATGATAATAATGCTATAATCCGCCCACGCGGACGTTGGTGAAAACCGGAAATAATATTCGCCGTCGGCCAATCAGTTTTGACTTTGCTTTCCACTTCCTCCCCCCGTGGCAAGTGGCAGGATGGCGGCCGTCCTTCTCGAGTAGCCTTCCGCCAATTCCAACTTTGTTTTCTTGCGCTTTTCTCAATTACAAATATGTCGGCCGCGCTTTTCCTGAAAAGCTCGGCGAAGAGGCTGCGGTTGGACGCGTTCCGCCGGCCCGCCCGCGGCTCGTACCACACCGAGCGAGGCGTCTACGGGTACCGACCCAAACGGACGCACGCCGAGGACGAGTTACTGAGCGACCGCATCGCAGCTTTAAATCAAGGTCAGCGTCCGCCGCGAACTACTTTACAGCCAAAAGTGTGTCGAGGGTCACATTTTCAAAACACCGGCGGATTAAAATATGGGATATTATTTGATAAGGCTGACCTCGAGCTCTCGTCCCTCAAATCAAGCCAATTCTGTGTGTGTGTGTGTGTGTGTTTTCAGCGAAATGACGTTCATGTGCATTGGTTTTCCCATTTGATGACGTATTAAAATATTAATAGGTGTATTTTAGGTGAGTTGTGCCCCCCCGAACTTGTTGTTATTAGCTAATGAAGCATTTGTTGTCAGGTCACAATGTCAGCAAAATTCCATTTGTAACTTCTCAGTATGAGCGTGATCCAAGTTCATCGGGAAATATGTCGTGTCGTCTTGTAATTGCTTCTATCAGCATTTTTGAATTTTTCTTGAAGTTTCTCTCGGCTTGTCCCGTTAGGAGTCACCACAGCCGAACGCTCGTATTTGGTTTGGCACAGTTTTTTTTTTTTTTTTTTCTTTTCTTCTAATGCCTGATGCAACCCCCCCTCAGGCCCCGGCGGGATATGAACTCACAACCTCAGGTTTACCAAAGCGACGCTCTACCCACTGAGCTGTGGGGCCTCTTATTATGTTTTACCATTTTTATTTTACACAAGTGAAGTAGCTGAATCAGTCCAACAGTTTTTGTCGGTTCCGGTTTCAGATCACGGCCTGGCCCGCCTGGTGGAGGCGTACCGAGCCCATGGACACAAGCTGGCCAAAATTAACCCCCTGCTGCCCCAAAATCCCGTGGTGGGCCGCGTCCCCGAAATCAGCATGCTCACGGAGACCCTCAGGGGACAACTCAATACCTCAGGTTGATCAATATCACCCGACAATCGCAATATTTTACACGCACCGACAAGCTTGAGCTCGGACGCACGTTATCATCTTAAACTTCATGAAAGCACACTTTGATTGAAAACCAAAAAAATGAAACACATTACAAGTATGAAAGTTCCGGAGATAAGCCGACGTGTACGTGGATACGCGCCTTTAAGAGGCGGGGTGGCGCGTGTGAAAATCCGACGTGAGCTGTGGCAAACAGCAGCTTCAATGCCAGGGTGCGCGCTTGGCGCGTTTGTGTTTTTAGTGCAAATGGCCGAAAAGGGGCCTGCGGCACGCGAGGCCGTTCCAGCCGGTTAGCCAACCGCCGCCACACGTTTGCGAGTCGCAGATTTTGCGGCCGACGTTATTCACTCTTATTGGCTTTTTTTTTTTTTTTTTTGGTTTTTGTGCTCAGGCCAAAGCCCTGTCTCATGTGGGATCGGTTAGATGGCATCTTTGTTCCAAGAAACAATGTTGAAGTGAGCATAATTTTGGCAAAAGTATAACTTTGCTAACGTTTGGCGTAGGAAAGATGTTGAGGAGCTTCTGTGAGACCAAAATGGCCACAATCTTGTTGCGTTTGGATGCCAAGGAGCTCTTGAAGTGACTTGAGGAGCTTCTGTGAAAGTAGTCCTTTGCCACCATGTTGTGGCATCTTGACAGCGAGAAACTATGCTGAAGTGAGTTGAGCAGCTTCGTTTAGACAACCAGAGTGCTAACCCTAGGACGTATGTTGAAGTGAGTTGAGGAGCTTCTTTTCAACAGCAGCAGTGCTTGGCCGCCATCTGTTGGCATGATGGTGCCTTGAAGCTATGTTGAGTTAAATTGAGGAGTTTCATTTTGACAAAAGTAGAAGTAGTTATTGGTTGCCACCTCCGTGCTGCCAAAGAGTATTTGTATCAATGAACATGATTTATCTATTTGCCGAGCCAAGACAACAAAAGTTGGCGTGAAACAATGACATCATCAGGCTGTACCGGGGCTAGTTAGCGTAGCGTACGAGGGAAATTCGCCAACGTGTTTTCCGGGTTTGGTGATTGCGATGCAGGTCGTGCAAGCGGACAACTCAAAAGTCAAAAAGGAAAAGTCTTTTGCGGGCCGCGTGAAATGACGAAGAAGCGCGTGTCTGGCCCGCGGGCCTCGGCTTTGCCGAATGACCTGTCGGGTGACAGTTAGGACGGCGCCGTTTCCTCGCCCTCGCGGCCCATCGAAAACCGGCCTGCGGCTGTGGTCCGTTCAGGGCTGCGCCACCTGGGCAAGGCGGAGGCCTCGGCGGAGGAGGTCCGGGCCTACCTGGAGGAGGCCTACTGCGGCCACCTGTCGCTGGAGACCGCTCAGCTGAGCGGCGCCGACGAGAGGGAATGGACGGCCGACCGCTTCGAGGAGCTCAAGGCCGCCGACTTCTCGGCGGACGAGAGGAGGAAGCTGGCCGAGCTCATGCTGGAGTCTCAGGTGAGCGGAGGGCGCCGCAAAAAGGAAGCGGGCCAAAAAGTCCACGCCATCTGCTTTCACTGCAGGAATTTGACCGTTTCCTGGCCACCAAATTTTCCACGGTGAAACGTTACGGCGGAGAAGGAGCGGAGAGCATGATGGGCTTCTTCCACGAGCTTTTCCGCCACTCGGCCCGGAACGGCGTCGCCGACGTGGTCGTAGGCATGCCGCACCGGGGACGACTCAACCTCCTGACCGGCCTGCTCAAGTTCCCGCCGGAGGTGACGGACGCAAACGTGACAAGCGGTCGTGTGTGGTGTGTGTGTGTGTGTGTGTGGGGGGGGGGGTTTAGCATTCCCGCCCAGCATTCGGTTTAGCAAACGTAGCCCGGGACGACTTTCCCGAGCTCCGCGTGGAGTTCTTGTAGGCCGAAATGTCGACATTTTTTAGCCAGCCACGACCGACAGCTCGCGACTTTGCGCCTTTGCCCGTCCATTTTTGTGCCGCGTTTGCCGCCAACGAGGCGCTTTGAAAAGTTGCCTTTCGTGCGTCACGTCGCTGAAACGATTTTTTTCAGCGCCCTGACAACGCAACGCTTGGTCTAAAAATCTCTTTGCGGTGATCCTGGAGGAGGGAATGAGCGAATGATTCTGGGCAAACTATCACAGGACTTTTGCAGGACCTTTTTCTAAAATCCATCGGTAGTGAGTTGAGAGTAAAGCCAATGTTTCTCGATCCAGTTGAAGCGCGTCAGCGGCGGCGATATTTACACTTCCTGTGAAATTCTTTGTTGGGGCCCCCGTCGGCTTTTTATGCGGCGGACTCGATCGCGAGCGTCGGCGTTAAGTGACGTGATGCCTTGTGCGGTTCCGTCGGCGCCGCGATTGTCTCCTGACGGAAGCCACGCTGGCATCTTCCCTCGCGCAGCTGATGTTCCGCAAGATGCGAGGCCTCAGCGAGTTCCCCGACGGGTCGCCCGCCATCGGGGACGTCCTGTCCCACCTGACGTCCTCGGTGGACTTGGACTTGGGCTCGGGGCTCTCCGTCCACGTCAGCGTGCTGCCCAACCCGTCCCACCTGGAGGCCATCAACCCCGTGGCCCAGGGCAAGACGCGGGCCAGGCAGCAGCTCCTGAAGGAGGGCGACTACTCGCCCGACGACCACGCCCAGCCGGGCGACCGGGTCATCTGTTTGCAGGTTAGCGCTCGGGGTTTGGCCTCTTCAAGCCGCATCAATTTTTGTTCCCTCCCGTCTGCATCTCGCAAAGATGATTCTTATTCGATAGATTTCTTTTTTCTTTTCTTTCTCGCAGGTCCACGGCGACGGCTCTTTCCCCGGCCAGGGCGTCGTCCCGGAAACGTTGACCCTCTCCAACCTTCCTCACTACAGAGTAGGTGGAAGCATCCACCTGATCGTCAACAACCAAGTGGGCTACACCACGCCGTCCGAGAGGGGGAGGTCGTCTCTGTACTGCAGCGACGTCGGTCGGTCAACTGCGACGCGTTTTGGGGCCGCTTGTCCGCAACCTGACCTACGTCCCGACCTCAGGGAAGATGGTGAACTGCGCCGTGATCCACGTGAACGGCGACCACGCCGAGGACGTGCTGCGGGCCGCTCGGCTGGCGGCGGAGTACCAGCGCCGCTTCCGCAAGGACGTCATCGTGGACCTCATCTGCTACCGCCAGTGGGGCCACAACGAACTGGACGAGCCTTTCTTCACCAACCCGGCCATGTACAAGATCATCCGGTCAGTCAAACAAAGAATTTGAGCGGGACTAATTCAACTTGTAGGTCAAGGTAGCGCTCTACCTACGATGAGATGTGCGGGTTCTTTTTTCAGGTTCACGTTCCAAAAAAAAAAAATTGGCCTCGAAAAAGCCGTTTTGGAGCCAAAGAAGCAAAAACCAAATGCAAGCCGTGCAACACACGCGCTGCCTACGTGCGGATAACGTTAGCGTGGAACCTCCACTCACAACCTTTAGGACACGGGTGTCCAGCTCGAGCCCCGGGGGCCGGATCCGGCACGCCGCGTGATTTTCCGTGGCCCGCAAAGGCAAATCATTTGGATCGACTTCCTTGATTTTTTTTTTTTTTTTTTTTCCCTTCCAAATCTGTACCCAAAATTTTTTGTTGAGCTATTACAGGCATTTTTGTGTTGCCAAAAAACAATAGTTAAAAAAAAAAAAAACAACAAAAAAACTTCATGTGCAAATGTGATGGGGCCGTTTCACTGTCTCTGAGGGAAACCGGAAACAAACTGCGGCCCGCGACAAAAAATGACTTTGACACCCCTGATTTACGAGTTATGAGCCGACGCTTTTTTGGCTGTGTTGTGAGCCGAAGTCTGAGGTAGAGGCAAACTTCAGACACGCCACCGCTCGAGAGAAAATGGTAATATAAATGTATTACATAAGGCCCTCAAAAGGGCTCAAGAAGAAGAGATGCCTTTGATTATTGTCTGTCTACATGTGTTGCTGTTTTGTTTGTGTTCAAAAGTCAGTTTCTTAGAGGGTTGGAACACCGCGACTATTGCTGCTATCCCTTCGCCCGTCTATGCAAGATTGTGCGGATTTTTAAAATCCTCAGCGTGTAATTCTCACGTTTGGTCGGACTGTGGACTCTAACGAGGAGGGGCTAAAAACAGCCGAAAGCTTTTTTTGAACTTTTTTCGTTCGCAGATTGTTAAACTGCTGTTAGATGTGCAGCGAGCTGATTTTTAATTTTTTTTTTTTTTTTTTTTTTTTTTTGCCACCATCTTTGTCAAACTCATTCCAAAGTCAATTTTCTCTTTCTCCGATGCATCCATTTTGAAACGTTGGGGCGGCCTCTCTCGCCCGTCGCCAGCTCCCGCCAGAGCGTCCCCGACTCCTACTCGGACCGGCTCATCTCCGAGGGCTTGATGACCGAGGCCGAGCGAAACCGGATCAAGGCGGACCACTTCGGCTCTCTCAACGACAAGCTGGCCAACATGATGGTGTACAGCCCCCCGCCCGCCAACCTGCAGGGCCGCTGGGGGGGGCTGGCCGAGCCCCAGGCCCGGGTCACCTCCTGGGACACGGGCGTCCCCGTGCCGCTGCTGCAGTACGTCGGGGCCAAGTCCGTCGAGGTCCCCGAGCACGTCCGGCTGCACGGCCACCTCCTCAAGACCCACGTGCAGGTACGCACCTTACGCAATCCCTCGCGAGACGGGAAGAGAAAAAACACCTCCCACACTTTTAACAGATTGAAACGTGCAAAAATCACAAAGGCCAAGACATATCGCGGTCTCTGTGCCTTTAAGAGGCGGGGCCCGGTGCAGGTGGCGTCCGATCCTGCGCGACTGTCAGGTGCGAGCTGTGATCCACGGCAGCTTTGGCGGCTCTGTACGGTTAAAAAAAAAAAAAAACGATGAACGTGAACGCGCATCACTCGACACGCATTTGGAATTCTGCTGAAGTGAAGGATGCGAACGAGCGCTAGCGCCGTTCCCATCGCTGCCAAAGAAAACTGAATCGTCACGTGGGTAATCGTCACTTCTAAATGTACTCCCAAATCTGTTGTGAGAACGGCAGGCGGCATGTGGACTGATGACAACTGAATTGTTCAGCCTATCACTAACTGAAAAGATTTGAGCTTTTTTGCGGCGTGTGGAAAAATCGCAAGAAGCGAGTGATCAGCAAAGAAAATCCACAGACGGCGTATTTGGAATCTTCTTTGCGTTTTCCCTCCCAGGCCACCGTACGGTGGTTGGGACTCACCCATTTAAAGTGACCCCGCGCTCGTTTGTGTGTGCGCGCGCTCAGGCCCGACGGCAAAAGCTGGAAGAGGGAACCAAATTGGACTGGTCCACGGCAGAGGCCCTGGCTTTCGGCTCGCTCCTTTGCCAAGGTGGGAGATCGCGGCGGGGCGCGGTCCCGACGCCTTGACGCCATTTTGCCTTCCCGGGTTGCAGGCTTCAACATCCGTATCAGCGGGCAGGACGTGGGACGCGGCACCTTCAGTCAGCGCCACGCCATGGTGGTGTGCCAAGACACCGACGACACCTTCGTTCCCCTCAACCACATCGGCCCCCGGCAGACGGGGCTCCTGGAGGTAGGCGGGGCCGGCGGGCGGCGGCGGCGGCGGGCCGCCTCGGGATGACGTGGGCGTCTCGGCAGGTTTGCAACAGCCCGCTGTCCGAGGAGGCGGTCCTCGGCTTCGAGTACGGCATGAGCGTGGGCCAGCCCGATCTCTTGCCCGTCTGGGAGGCTCAGTTCGGAGATTTCTTCAACGGCGCTCAGATCATCTTTGACACGTTCATCTCCGGAGGTAGGCCCGACCTCGACAGAAACGTTTCTGCGCCTCAGGTGTGGGCCACCTTTTTCCACTTGACCACAACCGTTTTCATCAGGATTGCATAAATGTGCCGAGTGCACTCAGACGTCAACGCTCGCTCGCTCGCTCGCTCGCTGTTTTCCAGGCGAGGCCAAGTGGCTCCTCCAGAGCGGCCTGGTGATCCTGCTGCCTCACGGCTACGACGGAGCAGGACCCGAACACTCCTCCTGTCGCGTGGAGCGCTTCCTGCAGGTGCAAGCGCCACCGCCACACGAAAACTGCGCCGCCGGTCTGGTGTTCGGGATCACGATAGCGACGCCGTCGCTTTGACAGGGATTTTAATAAGCAATATGCCCAAAGAAGATTGAGATAATTGCCCATTGATACCGTCACAATGAAATTCTCTACACACTTCAACATAGTTCCTTGATACCTGATACCAAAGTAATATTTTTCTCGCTAAGGCCTCAGCCCAAAAACACCAAATCCGTTTGATTTTTTTGCTCTTTTGTTTTTTAAATATGTTAACAAAGGTTGTAGTTGTACATCACGAGTTCACGTTGAATGTGAAAAGGCCACGGGCGGATTCCGTTAACGTAGCAACACAGGATGGATGAATTCTGATTGCCGGTTTTGGAGGCAGTTCAAAGGAAGAAGTGAAGAAAATGGCCCAGCGGTGAAATTGGTCCCAGTTTTTTGTATCGATCTGGCAAATGGCGACGACGGTTTGGTGCTGATGTTGGGGCCGCCTTCCGCTTTCGTGTCCTTCAGATGTGCGACAGCAAGGAGGAGGGCGTGGACGGCGACACGGTCAACATGGCCGTGGTCAACCCGACCACCTCGGCTCAGTACTTCCACCTGCTCCGGCGCCAGATGATCCGCAACTTCCGCAAGCCTCTCATCGTGGTCGGCCCCAAGACGCTGCTTCGATTTTCCGTGAGCGCCGCCGTGGCCCGGCTCGGCCTTTTGGAATCCATTGACGTCGAGGTGATTCTTTGTCGTGGTTTCTTTCAAGGGGGCCGCGTCCAGCTTGACGGAGATGGCGCCGGGGACCTGTTTCAAAGCCGTGTTGGGGGACACGTCGGCCTCGCCCGAAAAGTACAAAAGCCTCACTGCTCGTTGACGCACGTTGCAAAACTGGACTTCGGCACTTATTAGCTGAAGGTTTTGTGTTTAATTATAAAAGTGTTGCTCTGGCGCCAAGAGACAATGACGAAGTGAGGGGATGAAATTCATTTCGGCCACAATTGTGTCTAATAGAAAAGTAGGGCTTTGGTGCCATCAGGCCTCAGCTGCTACAATAATTCTACAGTCTCTGTCATAGTCACATGAGATAAAAGTTTTTTTTTTTTTTTTTTTCCACAACAAAAGTGAGCTTTTACAGCTAAACGGCATTTTGGCTTGGTCATGGAACAAATTCAAGTTGTAAAACGAGATTAGGAAGCGTCGCCGTCTCATTTTGAATCAACAACCCCAGAGGAAAGAAACCAAGCGTGTTCTTGTAATTCCACCCAGCGTCCAGAGGGTGGTGCTGTGCTCAGGGAAGCACTACTACGCCCTGCTGAAGCAGAGGGACGCAGAACCCGCAGCCAAGCGGGACTCGGCGCTGATCCGCTTGGAGGAGCTGTGTCCGTTCCCGCTGGACGCGCTCCAAGCGGAACTGGGCAAGTACCCCAACGCTAAAGGTGGGTGCGCCTGTACTCGACCGGCTTCTGCCTACGTTGTGTTTTTCACCCCGCCCCCCACCCGCTCGGCCGTTGCGCTTCCCGACTTGCACGGGTCCGTTCACGTTTTTGGTGGCGCGCCGCCTTGACTTACAACTGTTCCGAGCCACCCTTGGCAGAACTTTACGAGACGTGAGCTTCGGTTACCGCTTGAGTGAATCGGGGGGGGGGGGGGGGGGCAATTAATGAATTCATCATTTTGGCCACTTATTGAATGGGACAAAGACAAAAGATTCGATGCTGCTGTCACACGACCCTTGCCTCTGTTGTCACGGACTAGGCCACGCCCCTTAAAGGCACACATAAGACACATGAAGATTTCGGTCCTAAAAGAAACAACGCTGGATGTCCCGATGTACAACTTTTCCACTTCTGTGACGAAATACCGATTTTGCAGCTCATTGAGGATTTTGTTTTCAAGTATATATGTTCATTCAGAAACATAACTGAAATGAAAACCCCAAATATAAATGGAAGTTTTTCGTAAACACTCTGCTCAAACTTGCACACAGGCATAACCTACCATTGAATAGGAAGACAGATGCTGACAACTCATCTTGATGATTGTAATGAATCCCAAAGTTCTGATTTCTGCAGACCGGGACTTTATTGTCAGTCGGGTTTGCACAGGTGTCTACGGAGCGAAATGTTCGAACCTGCACTTTGTGCACTTTACAAAGGTTAAATGATGAAATCAAACCGTACGCTCGAGCAAATTTGAGCCCCAAAACCCTCGACAGAGTTCATCTGGAGTCAGGAGGAGCCCCAGAACATGGGCCCGTGGTCCTTCGTGGCCCCCAGGTTCGAGAAGCAGCTGGCCCGCAAGGTGAGCCTGGTTTCTCCTCAGCCGCAAACGCCCCCCACCCCAATTGATCTCGTCCTTCACTCCTCAGCTGCGCTTAGTGAGCCGCCCCGCCCTGCCGGCCCCCGCCGTGGGCATCGGCACCCTCCACCACCAGCAGCAAGAGGCCCTCCTCGCCGCCACCTTCTCCTAAAACGCAAAAAGCAGACTCGGCTCTTCCTCGCCCCGTCAGCTGTGAACCTCTTCGGACGTCGACGGGTGGGAGGAGGCGACAAATTGGTACGGCGCCTCGGAGGTCCGATCATCCTGCGCGTCATCACGTCGCGCCGCCTTGATGAAATGTGGGACTTGTGACACATGCTGCTCGTTAAATTGAACAAATCATTTTTCTTTTCTACACATCACAAATCGGCGGCGGGCAAGTGCTAACCTCACCAAATGCGTGACTCGCCCCGGACGGTACAGAAAAAGATGGATGTGACATTTGAATAACCAATAATAACAATAACTGCAGGCGTGAGTCCCGGGGATGGTCCAGTCGGGGCCTTGAATTGAGGTCCTGCCCAATGACAACAGGGAGATTTGAAAAAGTTGACAGCTATATCGTTTTATTTGTAGATGTCATATATGGATAGACATTGATCTTTGTTTCACATTGTAAAAAAAAAAAAATAATAATAATCAAATTGTTTTGGTCAAATGTGGTGCGGTGCAGTGGAGCCCAATGAAAACTGACGAGCAACAAAAACATGCAAGTACTTTTACTATACTATTATTATGATACTATTTTACCTAACTCAGCGGAACCAGCATGTGACATCATGGTTATGGCATTATCATGACTCTGACATCATCACCCGCTGTCCATTACTTCAACAGTTTGTACAATACAAAAAAAAAAAAAAAAAAAGTCCAAAATTGAGACGCTTCGGACATCTCCGCGGACGCCAAGTGGAGGATGGCAAATCCTGCAGTGGAAGGAAGAGACGTGTTGGTGGCGCCAGTGCGCCGTTGGCTGCTTTGCCGCCCATCACGCACCACAGAAGAAGAAAAAAAATCCATACATTAGCTGTGCGCTTGTTGCCGTTTCGGGTTTACGTGGGAAGCAAACATTTTGAAACAGTGCAGTCGTGCTGTACATTTTTTCGTAAGGAAACATTTCAGTTAATTGACAGGAGGGGAACTCTCCTTTTGCTCAACCTGAACATAAGTAAATTTGGCAGTGACGTCATGGCCCACGCACTCGATGTTTTTCCACAACTCTTAACTTGTTTTTAATAACGCTCTCGCATTAAGAATAACGAAGTTGCCAAACAATCGCGATGACTGTACCCAATAGTCGACAGCCGGCCTCTTGATAAGTTCCAACGTGAATGTCGACGTGACGTCGAGAGTTCTTCATCTTAATAATAATCAGCATCATCTTGTAAACTATTGCAAGTTTTTGTCTTCGGGTCACGTTTGGTGCCGACGAATCCTGCCTAGCAACAAGTGGCCATCAAAGAGGAGTTGATCATCCCCGCGAGGTCTGCCTTCTTCGTACTCGAGCTACAAGGTTGAATCCTCGCCAGATATGTATTTTGTTTCAACGAGAGGCGGGTTTGAGGATGCACCTGCCGCCGCCCGGAACTGTCGGACTTTTCCGCTGATTTGGTGCAATGCGAACCCTCGAACGGCAGCCGCCCACCGACCCGACCCCCCCCCCCTCCACCACCTCCTCCTTCCTCGTCGTCGATTCGGTGGCGAGCGGGTGCTGCAAGCCGGACGGAGGGAGCCACAGGGCGTCACTCGCGGCGGCACCACCGAGCCTCCTCCCGCCTCCCCTCATCGGCGGCCTGGGGAAGGGAGACAGCAGCAGCAGCAGCAGGAGGAGGAGGAGGAGGAGGGACGCCGCCGTGTTTCCCAGTCACGCAGAGCTGAACACCGCGGATTAGTCCACTAAGAGGCTGAGGAACACTCAACACTTCGGTGCTGTTCTTTTTTTTTTTTTTTTTTTTTTGCCGGTTAGCGCCAACGGCGGCTCTTCATCCTCCACGCGGCGAGCGAGCGAGCGAGCCATGGCGAAAGAAAACGGCGACGGCTCGTGGAAGAAGCACGTCGACGACATCAAGAGTGCCTTCGACTTCAAAGAAGTGCTCGGAACGTGAGTTTCCGTCGGCGTCGCCATTTTGGGCGGACGGGAACGCGCACGCCCCCCCCCCCCCAAAAAAAAACATTTGATTGACAGCCGGTGAAGAGCGACGGTAATTGAGACGTCACGTGACCGCGCGGCCAATTGGACGTCGCACACCTGACGTCAAGTAGTGCGGGAGATGCTCTGACGTCACCGGGTCCGATCGAAAAAGTTTATGATTTAGTTTTTTGGGTTTTTTTCAACAGCACAAAAAAGTAACCATGTCGTTGGATTTTTGGCCTAGTGAGTGACATCGGGATCGCCAATTTGTTTGCATTTGAGTGTGGCGCTCCTTGCCCAGAGGCACCGGCACGATTTTATTAAAACCTTCAAACCATATCTGGTATGTTAGCACTTAAAAAACAACCCCCCCCCGCCTCCCCAAAAATCAACCAAGGCACGGTTTGTAAAAAAATCTGAGTCTGAAGTCACGATGCCACCGAAGTAACCTGTTTTTGTTTTTTTTTTTTTTTTTGTCGATTTTTAACATTTCTGGTATCCAAGAGAAGAAAACACCAAGATAAAAAGTCCAGATTAGCATGACGTGGATGTCTGCGAATCTACACAGACGAAAGATAAACAATTTTAGCAAGCATGTTTGTATTTTTGACGGACGTGGGATCGATTCCCGCTGGGCGATGGCTTCGATATGGGCCCCGTGACCCCGTTCAGGGCGTCGTCGGCCTCTCGCCCAAAGATAGCCGGGATGGGCACTCCCGTGACCCTCGTGAGGACAAGGTCAAAATGTCTTTTGCGAGACGGACGACCGGCAAGATTTGCCTTTCTGCCTTTCCTGCTCTGACCGTGGGCCCCTTTTACCCGGAGGCCCTTGTGGCTTCCCCCAGGCTTTGTCTTCCGTGCGAACGGCCCCCGCCCCACCCGCTGAATCATCACGATTTATACCGGTCGCCCCCTTTCGGACTTTGGCTCATGTGGCGTTGACGTGTCCGTTCAGCACACGCTGTCATAGTTTGCATCCGTCCGTCCATTTTCTCAGCCGCTTATCCTCACGAGGGTCGCGGCTATCCCAGCTGCCATTGGGGTACACCCTGAACTGGTCGCAGGGCACACGGAGACGGACGATCACACCTGTTGGGGCGATTTAGAGTGTTCCATGAATGCAAGTTTTTGGGATGCGGGAGGAAAGCGTAGTGCCCGGAGAAAATCCACGCAGGCACGGGGAGGACATGCAAGCCCCGCGCGGGGGCTAGGCCGGGATTTGAACCCCACGCTTCGGAACCGTCAGGCCAATGCTCTCCAGCCACGGCCGTAGCTCTTTTTTTTTTTTTTTAAATGAGATGAAAACGACCACTCCTCGTGCCAAAAGTAAAATCCTGTGTCGTGCATGTCAGGTTAGTAGTTGGGAACAACATCATCTTGGAAATGTGCCTTCCCTGACCTGGGGGGTCTTCTTCGAGACCGTAACGTCAGCAAAGTATATTTCAAATGTTCAAATTTGACAAGGGCAGCGCGCTGGGCAAACGGTTAGAGCGTCTGCCTCACAGTTCTGAAGACCGAGGTTCAAAGCCCCACTTTGGATCTTCTCCCTTGTCTCTGTGTGGCTTTTCTCCGGGCAGAGCGAAAAACCTGCGCGCTAGGTTCATTGAAGACTCTCAATTGCCCGTAGGTGCGATTGTGAGTGTGAATGATTGTTTGTCTCCACGTGCCCTCGCGATCGGCCGGCGACCGGTCCAGGGTGCCCGTCGACAGCTGGGATAACGAGCCTTGTGAGGATAAGCAGTTCAGATAATGGATGGATATTGGTGGAATCGGAGGTTCTTGGTTGGTGTGGGGTTGACGCATCCTCCGGGAACTTCGTTCTGCATTCAGTTTCTCTGGGATTGAAATAGTTTTTTTGTAATGTATGTCATATTCATTTTGACATTTATGCCATTTTTGAATTCATTTCTCTCTCTGAATGTATGCAGTTTAAATGCATGTGTATTGTTTTAAGTGTTTCAAGACCCTAAAACAATTTCTAGTAAAAAAACAAACAAAAAAAATATTTCTGTATATCATCTTTTCACTTCTCACTGTGGAGTCTGGAACTCATAATTCTGTAATATGTAACCCCCCCCCCCCCCATGCCCCCCTCCCCATAGTGAATGATGAAGTGCGTGCGATGTAGCGCTCAATCCAAGGCAGTCACGCCTCATGGCAATTTACAGAAAGATCGATGATACTTTGTGTCTGCGTATTGATCAAATGGACGCGGCCACTTTCTTTGCGGAAGACGGCGGCGGCTCAGCAAGCGCGGCATCTTTAAATCCGATTCGTTGTGCACTCGGTCGTCCAAAGCAGTTGAAATTCAATGTCTGCCGCGCACATGACGCGACGCGTAACACAGTAGCGCACCAGAACTCTTGATACTAGCGCCGCATCACAGCGGGCCAAACGTGCCGAGCGGTCAAATCTCGAGTCAGCCGACTTCGCCGAGATTCTGCCGAACGGCCGGTACGCGGAGTCCGGCCGGGCCTTCGGTGTTTAGATGGGCCTGCTAGTTTTTTTGTTTTTAACCATGCCCGGTTGATGAGGTGAAAAAGAGTTGATGGATTTCTTAAATATTGAGTCCAGTCTTTGTTCATTTTCAGTACTTCAAACTTATTTCACGCATTTAGTCACAAAAGGGGACATTTTGATTTTTGGGGGGGACTTTGCGTACCTTTCCGAGTCGTCTGTCCTTTTTCCATTTTGGAATCGGCGGTCCCGGCCTGTTTTTTTACGACGATGACTTTTTTTTGAGAAATCGCGGCACCTTTGGCCATCTTGCTCGGTCGGGCTCCTTTTCCAAGCTGAAAGGCTCCGGAGGCCCGTCTTACGTAAAGAGTTTCGGTCCCGCTCGGATGTACTGCAGCGCAAGTGGCAGCTAGGCAACAAGGATGATGGAAGTCCTTGGTCGCTACCTCGGAACACGGCGCCACCTACGTCCTCCGCACTTTGTCACGCACTTGAAAATGAATGTCGGATTAAGAGCCCCGCTTCACCATCGCGTCCGGGCGGGAATCCGTCCCCGGGGGCTCAGCTTTAATGCCAAAGGTCTCCCGGCAGGGGACTGCCTGGAAATGTACCATTTGGTCCCCTCAACTCTTCATTTGTCGACACTCTGCGGTTGGATGCGTTTCTTACGTAAACGCACGAAAACCAAGTGAGAATGGCAAAACGTACGGAATTTAGCCGTGGGGAATCTCTCCGGCAACCCTTTCCATTTTTAAGATCGCCATCGACTGACTCGACCGCTGGATTCTCTCGGGTCTCGAAAATGTAACAAGCCAAGTAAAGAATTGAAAGTATCGAGCCAAAGTCAAAAGTCGTACTTTGTTGCTGTACTTGTCTAGATTTTCCGCAATCTTTACTTGGGCAGCTTGTCAGTCCGATTTTAAAAAAAAAAACCAAAAGAGGCGCAACGTATTAAAAGTGCGTCACTCAGTCGACGCTCAACAAATGACAACAAAATGTCCAAAAAGGCTTGTTGGGTATTGTACAGCACGTTGATACTTATATTCTGCATACTTTGTTGCAAAATGGCTCCTGGCTTGTTTGAAAAGAGAAAAATTGTGCAGCGACGCACACGCAGCTCAGAAGCCGTCCGTGGTCTTTTGTTTTTTAAAAAAAAAAAAAAAAAAAAAAAAAGCCTTTTGGTGTTGACGCTGGCAGTTTCGAATTACAGATGCACCTGGTCATCTTTTATCTATCTTTAGATTGAGGGGATAAAACATTTATTTTTAAACTTCCTCTGCCTCCACTGTCGTCCTCATGACAGCGCTTGTATTTAAATGGATTGTTTTTCGAACTCGCTCTTGTTGGCTTTTGTTTTGCCCTCCTCCTCGGCGGCGGCGGCTGCCTGTGCAAGGTTATCCTGCGCCATTTTCATGTGGGTCAGGCCGATTTGCGCGATCCCCACCAGCTCATATCGTCGTCGTCGACGCTGCCGCTCGTCAGTGTGCCGATGAGAGGAAAAAGCGGCTTTCTCGGGGACTTCCTGTGGTGTGGAGTGTTGCGGTGAATCGAAAATGATGCTCCCCCCGCCGAAAGCCGCGTAGACTCGCTTCCTGCCGTCGTAGCTGAAGTCAAACGCGGTGAGGTCACAAGTAGACCGGTGGGGGGGGCAGCATCTGCTACATTTGGGGCCCAAGCCGCAACTTCAGTGGGGGCTAATCCCACCGAGTTGACATGTTAGTCACCCTGGAGGAGGCTAACCATTTTGTTTGTTTCAATCCTGGGTCGCCGATTTGAGTTCGGACCATCTCGATTCCTTCAGGACGATCCAAAACGATTCATTGACCTGAAATTGATTCGGTAACTTTGAAGCGTGAAATGAATACCTGAACAGTGCAGGTGAAATCCGATATAGACGCAATCCGCTTTGGCGTTCGGCAAAGCTGGTAAAATCACTTCCCGCGCGATCAGGTGAATGGGGAAGGGGGCGGAACTTTAAATGTCTACATTATGTTCATTTTTGTACACAGGATATCGCCGCAGAGCCACCACCGACGGACGCTAGACGGTCATGAGCACCATAAGTGCTCGCGTGTAATGCGCATCCATTTATAGTACGGACCCCGAAATTCTGGAAAACCCTCCTACCCTTCTGGAATGCATTTTTACAATGCATGATTTTGCTTCTACACACGTGAGCAAAACAGGAAGTATTGTATGTATTTCATTTTATTTCAAGGAATGACTCTGAAGTTCAGCAATTTAATTGAACAGGAAATACTTTTCTTCACATCCGTACCTTCATTTAGTAAATGAGAGAACACACATACTGTATGTGTATGATTTTTTTTTTAAAACAAGATGTGCACAATTCTTCAAAGGAAACCTGGAGGACCAGGCAAAACACATTTCATTTTATTTGAATGGGATTCATACTAAATTGTCAAGCGTTTCAGAAACGCATCATCATTGAACCAAACATCGCCATAAAGAAATGAATGAATGAATGAAGATTGTTGTTCGGTCAATTATGTAAATTTATGAGCACAACTGTAAATACTGTATATGCAGCACCTGTCTCATAACCTCTCGGTGGCGGTGGCATATTGGAATCAAAGTGTGCAGCTTTTTCACGACCTCTTGACAGTGGCATACATTTATAAAATATGAACGTTTTCCCTATGCCTGCGTATACTTTGAACGATTGACTTGAGAATTTTTTGGAATGCAATTTATACACAAGAAATTACGCTACGTTTCATACGTGCATCCATCGTTTTTTCTACCGCTTCTCTGGGTCAGGCTGCTGAGGAAGTCGCTTCAGCAGAGATACCCAGACTTCCCTTCGTATATATATCAATAAATGATGTCCTTTTGTCCAAGGACACCAACCAAAAAGAGAACCAAATTTTAGCAAGACGGACTTCAAACAACGGTTTCGTCAATCGTCTACAATTCGCCGTTTCCGTGTGGGTCATGTGACATTTTCCTCGTAGGGGCGAGACCCTCCCTCGGTTTTCAACAACCCTGGCAAAGATGAATGGTTAAAAAAAAAAAAGAAATACGAGAGTTTAAAAAGAGTTTTTGGGCTCATAATCTATAAATTGCCAATTGCTCCAGATAACAACTGATCATAAACAAGTTGTAACAGTTTGGCCCGGCGTCAAATTTCCTGCTGTCGTCGCCACGGCCGAAATCAGGAAACGTGAAACGGTGGGAAGCAGTTGTCAGCGCCACGTAGCGTGTTTTTCAGCGAGCGCTCATCTTCAAACGTGTCAAATGGTGTATTTCGAGACGAACGTCAGGGTTTGGGAAGCGCCTGCGGCTCAGCCCCAAAAGGCTTCCCTCGGCCTTTTGTTGCCTTCTACCAGGAGCCGGAAGGGTTTGCAGTCACGTCCGTCGAGTGCAGTTTCACACGGCTGCTGATTCCCTCCGCCTGGACGAGGGCACCATTTCCATCGCAAGGAGGAAAGAGGCGGCGGGATGCCGTCGCCGGCGTGGTCCGCGTCCCATCAGGTGGGCCCTTGTGGCCTCCTCCTGGTGTCGTTTGGCCCGTTTTGGAATTACGGCTCGCGACCTCAACCTCAAGTCTCCCAGAGACTTGTGGGAAACGCCGTTCGGGTCTGAAGAACAAAACGTGACGTTTCAGTTCATCTAGGGAAAAAAAAAAACCGCACGCAGCTGATCCGATCCGGATGAGCCCAAACGCCGGTTCGTTGGACGTGCGGCGCGAGGAAAGCCCGCTCGGCAAAATGGAGCAGAATTGAATGTGGCACCGTAGCAACTCGCGGCAATTGCTTGAGTAAACATTGCCTTCAATCAGTCGCGTATTTGGTCTGGAAGGCAGACGTTCGTTCCAAAGGTCGACAAATGTTTTTTTTTTTTTTTTTAGCTGTTGTCGTGGTTTTTAAGTGTTTGCCTGCCTTAAACCAACCCAGCAGACTTGTCTCGTCAAGTCTCGCTTGTTTTGCTTTCGCAAATATTGACAATATGCTCTTTGTGTACTTTGGCCCAAGCGTCGCTTGGTAAGGATCTTGTTTGTGTCGCTGCCACCTTGACTCGCGAGTCGTTCCTCGGGTCGCTCATCCGTCGCGACTCGTGACCGCTTTAGAAACCTGAATTTCACGAAAAAAAAAACCGGACTAGACGACCGTATTGGTCAGCGGCAGTAAACGACCGGATTCCCCTTGGCGAAAGAAAGTCAATACTTGGGGAAGATTTCAAATTGCAAAGTCTCCTGGAAAGCAGTTCTCATTCACGCAGTCATACTAAAAACAATAAAGTGGCCACTAACGTTGACGGTATGAGATTATTGTATGGCATATGTAATGGGAGTAATGTACTGTACATACTGTAATACGCGCGTGTCGCTTAAAGAGTCACGCTGACTGCTTAGTTTGCGTGCGAGCGTCCGGATGGGAGTTGTGGCCGACAGCAGCTCCTGGCAAGTGTTTTCATTTTTAGTTTGTCCCGCCCAATAAACAGTTGAAAGTTTTCTGGCGACTCTCGCGCCGGTCCCTTGGTTGCTCACTTTTTCACTCCAAAAACGGATCAATTGACCGACCCTCCCCTCAGTTTTGGCACTCAGAAGTGCGAGTTTCTCGGTTGGCTCCGATTTCAATTTTTCTTGTCGTTTGTGTTGCAGCGGTGCCTTCTCTGAGGTGGTGATGGCCCGCGAGAAGACCACGGGGAAGATGGTCGCCATAAAGTGCATCCCCAAAAAAGCCCTGAAAGGGAAGGAGAACAGTCTGGAGAACGAGATCGCCGTGCTGAGGAAGTAAGGTCGCGCGTCGAAGGCACCGTTAAGAGGGGGGGGGGGGGGGGGGACAAACAGTTGCTGTGGAATTGTTTGTTGACTTGTTGAGCCAAGTCGAGGACCTCTTCCTCATCCAGGCCTCCTCGATCTCCTTAGTCAGCTTACGATGATGACGACGATTATGCTTTTTATTATTGTTTTAAACAGCCAAATGTTCAAGCTAGCCGTCTTATTTTTGCCCATTAGCCTAATGCTAATATGCGGTCGCATGGAACGAAATGAGCGAGTCGCTTGAATACCTTCAACCACGGGTGTCACGTCGGAGTTATGCTTTCCCTCAGAGGGCCGTGAAGCACCGTGAAAGCATAGAAATGTTGACGTGATTGTCTCATGTTGTTACAAACGCACAACAAATGGATGGATAGCTAGTTTTGAAGTCACAGGCTAACAAATGGACTGATTGAGCTTTTCACTTGATAGTAAAAGAACGATTGGTGACAAAATACGGTTGCCGTATCTTTTCTCAATCTTGTCAACGCAGACGATTTGCTTGCGCGGGCCTCAGAAAATGGTGCGGTGGGCCGGACCTGGCCCCCAAGCCCTGAGTTTGACACCTGCGGCCCAAACAAATGTTGCTTTCCTAGCAACCCGCTTCGCTCCCCAAACTCAAAAGTACCTGTGGTCCCCCAAATGTGTCAAAATAGAAGAGGAGGGAGAAGATCCCGAGGACGACCGTACCAGCAGTTGTGAGCAATGCGGCGAGCTGGTCCTGCAATTGTTGGGGGGCGGGGGGGGCTCAGCGGCACTTGGAGTTTGTGCGGCCGGCCCGCCTCGGTTCTTGTGCTCTATTAAAACAATAACCTTGATATTTGAAAGTAGAGATGCCACACAGCATCGAAAAGGCATTTTACAAAATCGGGTTACGATTCATGTCAACTGTTGTAGCGTTTCTGTCACGAGTAGGAAGGAGCTGCGGCCGAGAGCAGGCGGAGGAGCAATCTAATATGATGAGCAGTTACGGGGGCGGCGGTGGAGAGAACAGGCGGTCGGCTCGGTGACGTCACACGGAGGGGGTCAAGCACGCACGCACGCACGCACGCACCCTGAATGTGGCTTACTTGCGTCGGTCGGGCCGTGGTACCTCCAGGAGAGGCCGCGATACTTTTGGCGAGGTTCTCTGGGAACGGGCAGGCCGCGTGCGGGAGAGAGAGGACGCGGAAGCGCCCTGCCGGCCTCCAAACGGTACTGCCAGGCAGCGCACAAATGGAATTGCATCGAATAACGGCGCCGAAGCGTTCGCCTGGTTCCGAGCTCGAGGATGTCCTTTCTGTATGGGCCCCCGTTGCAGAGATTGCCAACCCGAACGTACGAACTTCCGGCGGGAGGGACGGCGAGCGCCGTGCGGCCGGCTTGCGTGTTGCCAGGTTACCGTTGCCGTCCTCCTGCTTTCTTCCGGTCGCCCATGCCGGTCCCGTTTCGCGAAAGCGGGACCCTCGTTTTGCCCCGCCCCCGATTGACTCATTGCTGACCTCGCGACCCTTGACCCTCCCGGCAGGTCACGCAACGTTTCCTCCACACCAAAGCTCATTGCGCCTCGCTGTGTTCCGCAGGATCAAGCATGAGAATATCGTGGCCCTGGAGGACATTTACGAAAGCTCCAACCACCTGTACCTCATAATGCAGTTGTGAGTACGACGCCAGCCTGAATTTCCAAATTTGTTCCATCAAATCCAAGTAATTCACCAGCTCGGCAGTCGGCGCACAAACCGCAGGCTTGTATTTTTTTGTTTGTAATGCTTAATGTCCGTTTACGAAAGGGTGTCCGGCGGCGAACTCTTTGACCGCATCGTGGAGAAGGGCTTCTACACGGAGATGGACGCCAGTCGGCTCATCCGCCAAGTTTTGGATGCCGTCAACTATCTCCACTCCATGGGCATCGTGCACCGAGACTTGAAGGTACCGAAGGCAGGGCTGCCATTTGCGGAAAGACGGGCAAAAAAATGGATGGCCTGAAAACAATTTTTTTTGGTTTAAACTCACCTTTTTTTCTGCAATCAAACTTGCAACCCACTCCAAGCCGCTTCCTGATTGGCCGTCGGAAGCAGCGGCTATGACGCCACGGAAATATTTTGCCATATTAAAACGGCTTCTCCCCCCCCAACGGCGAAATTTTGGCCCGATATGCGCCGAGGAATGGATTCTGATCCTGTCCCCCTTTTCAGCCAGAGAACCTTCTCTACTTTAGTCCGCACGACGAGTCCAAGATCATGATCAGCGACTTTGGCCTGTCCAAGATGGAGGGCACCGGCGGCGTGATGGCCACCGCCTGCGGAACTCCGGGATACGTGGGTGAGTTCCGAGATCGGAAAGCGCCGGCGTGACCGAATTGCTCGCCAACCCGAATGTCGGAAAAGCAAAATCTTTGCAAACCAAAATTCACGTTTTTGGTGCATGCTTGACATTGAATAGTGGACAGAAAAGTACATCTTAGCGTCAAAATATTCATTTCACTTGAAAAGTCGTCTTATGCGGTGAAATATTTCATCTATGTATGTATAATTTTGAAAAGCCCAAATTTGCCATCTCTACAAACAAATAATAATACAGGACAGTCAAGAAATGGTGATTTTTCAAAACCATGCCCTCAAATTATATTGCCACGTGAGTACTGCGACATATTCAAATTCATGAAATCGGAAAAGTGAAGTTCTGAAGAAATAATGTCGCGTTCGGCCTCGCTGTCACCGACCCGCGACGCGTTCGACGGAATCTCGACAGCAGGGTTGAACATTTTGGACGTCAAGCTCAGCCATGATGTTAGCTTGCAGCGTCACGCTTGGGCCTGTTTTTCTTCCGCGCAGCCCGTCGAAGCACGACGGGGGAGGGGGGGAGGGGGGGGGGAGTTTTTTCATGAGTTCTTGGAGCCTCATCTCATTTTTCTGATGTCGCAAAAAGTTTGCATTTGAACAGGTTTGTTTCATAACAGCAAAATGATCTCAAGTCGATTTGACCATTTTAATGGTCTTCTGACTTGCGTCCGATCGTTTACTGTATCTCCGGTTCTAAAGCCTTCACGCTGGCTCCCAGTCAGGTTCAAGTCCTGCTACTGGTCTCTAAAGGTCCCGAATGCTCACGGAATACAAACCCGGTAGGGCCCTGAGAGAGTCCGAAGCAGGTTTTGGCGATTCTGTTGGACGCGGCACAAGTGACGTCGGCGCCGAGTGCGAAGTACGAAGTGCTTGTCTGGGAAAACGTTTGATTTTGTGCTTTTAATCCCGAAAAGCACATTTGTACAAAATGCGATTTGGCTTTGGGTCCTGGCGGGCGTGCCGCCCTCTAGTGACACGATTTCCTCCAATTTTGTTTTGCGGCAGCACCCGAGGTGTTGGCGCAGAAGCCGTACAGTAAAGCCGTGGACTGCTGGTCTATCGGGGTCATCGCTTACATCCTGTGAGTGTTCCGGTGGAACGCAAAAAAAAAAAAAAAAAGTCCAAATTGTTGTCAATGCGATTGGAAGGAAGCCAATTCTTTGCGGCGTCACGGAGGCGACCTCTCTGACGCCGACTCTTCCCCAGGCTCTGCGGCTACCCGCCGTTCTACGACGAGAACGACTCCAAACTCTTCGAGCAGATCCTGAAGGCCGACTACGAGTTTGACGCGCCGTACTGGGACGACATATCGGATTCTGGTGAGAAAACGCAAAGTCACCCGACTGCAAATGTGGGAAAGAGTTTTGGCTCCAAAAAAAGAAACGTGACTTTGATTTGTGCTCATTTGACGCTACAAATGGTCAAAGCCAGAGAAAGTGCAAAATAATTTTTTCTTTGCAAACACGCCACTTGCTGGAGTTGAACCTCGGTGGCGTTTCATCTTTGTCTTTTTTTTTTTTTTTTTTGTCCCTCTTTCACCGCTCTGGAAATTCTTTTTTTTTTTTTTTTTTTTTTTTTTTTTTTTTTTTTTTTTGGACCGATACGCAATTAAAAATATGAAGCTAAGCTCAAAAACTCCACTGTGCCGCGGTCAAACTGTTCGGGCGTTTCGGGGATGCAGATTCTCCATCCTGATTCATCCAACAGCTGAACAGAACCCAAAAAAAGAAAAAGGATTACAAGTGATGGATGCAAACGTTCACAGTTATGAGTCATATAAGTCATATATATATATATCATACGTAGTCACATCATGAAAGATTTAAAAAGCTCGGCCGGCTTTTGCGCGGGCAGCGTGGGATCGATTCCCGCTCGGTGACGGCGGCGACCCGTCCGGGGTGCAGTCGGCCTTTTGCCGGGTTGGACTCCATCCCCCCTGCGACCCATGTGAGGATACGCAGCTTGCCAAATGGATGGATGGATAAAAAGCACTCTCCAGATATTTCTCTGTATGTATTTTTTCCATTTGCGTTGACAGCCAAAGACTTCATCAGCTGCCTGATGGAAAAAGATCCCGAGAAGAGGTTCACCTGCGACCGGGCTCTGGAGCACCCCTGGTGAGGAAACGTCCACAACTCTCATCTCGGCGTGCCTTTTGTCAAAGCCGTCACCGTGGCCACCGGGGCCGTTCCGCCCGCCGTCCCCGTGAAGAGAATCCCGCTGAACAAATGAGCGCTAATTAGTGCCGGACGTGGACGCGCGGTGGACTTTGTTACCGTCCGCCGCTTCCTTCGCTGCAGTTTCGATCGTGTCCAACTAGAGGAAAAGCCCGAGTTGTAGTCACGCTACTCCATTTTCTGACAACCTGCTGGAAATGCTCATATTCCTCCAATGACACGGAATTAGTTTTGTAGTCATAAACGCGTAACGAGCACACGTACGCGTCAGCCGCTCGCCTGCTAGCTAGCGGTCAGCGAGTTCACAGCCGGCCCGAGGCGACGCCGCCCTCTCATTCGCTCGTCGTGCCCGGTCCCGCCTTCTCGAGTCACAGGTGCTACAGCGTAGGGCTGCGGGATGGCGACCCCGAGCGGGCGTCGGAGCCACGCGTGGAGCTTTAAATTCAAGATGATGGCCGGTTTGTCAACGGCCCGCGTGATTGCAGTTGTGAAAGCGAAGACCTTACGAGCTCCCGGAACGCGCAGGCCGCCGCCGGCTTCTCGCGCGCGGGAGTTGACGCCAGCGTTCTCTTGGTGTGTTTTCAGGATCGCCGGGGGGACGGCCCTCTGCAAGAACATCCACGAGTCCGTCAGCCGGCAGATGCGCAAGAACTTTGCCAAAAGCAAATGGAGGGTGAGGCCACCTGTCGTCATTTCCGGGGGGGGGGGGGGGGGTTTGTTGAAAACGTTTCACCCCAAATCTGAAGGGAAAGGAAAAATCCCAAATGAATTCTTCAATTTTCCAGGACTGCGAAGACTAAGAATGTATTTCGACATTTACCGCGGATCTTTTCGTAGCGACGTCGCACCTAAGCTTTTTCAACGTTAATAAACAAAAGTCAAAGTTGATTATCATAAAGCGAGCGGGCAAATTGGGAGACGGACTCGACTTGAGCACGTTTAAAAGTGATGGAAATATTCCGACGCGTTGACGCTTCAGCCCTTGCTAATTTGCATATTCCCTTTTTCATTATTTTGCGTTGCCTTTTTTTTTGTGTTTTTTTTTTTTGTGCGCTCAGGCCAAAGTAAAACAAACATCACTTTGCCACCATCTCGTTATTTTGTTGTTGTGCGGCTTGCACAGTGATCGTGTGTTCGTGGCGCTCTCTTTGAACGTTGCCCCGCGTTTATTATTGTGCCAAATGACTTTTTGTTTTTCCCGCTCGTTGTTTTGTCAGTCGGGTCCTCGTCTTTGTTTTCCCGTTTGTGACGTCACGTGAGTTTGTGTCGACAGAAAGTCCAAAAGTGTCCACCTTCTCTCCTCGTTTCAGCAAGCCTTCAACGCCACGGCGGTGATCCGCCACATGCGGCGCCTGCAGCTGGGCGCCAGCTTCGGCGGCAGCGTCCGCGGCGACGGCGCCGCCTCCAGAGCGCCGGCCAAGAGTCAGTCGGTGGACTGCGCCCCGCTCGCCACGCGCCGCTGTGAGTGTCAACGTTGGCGACAGACGTGTTTTCCTTGTCCTTCTGGTTTCCCTTTTAACTATTTAATAACATGATATTGTTCCCTGCGTGTGTACGGCGATCTGCGTTCAATATAGTTTGAATGACAGGTTGCCCTCCCCAGGCTGAAAAGCAGACGAGATTGGCCAATAATTAAAAGGATCGGCTCAGCGTGACAGTTAAAAATTGTGTCTGGAACTGGAAATTTTGCCTATATATATATATATATATATATATATATATATATATATATCTCGATGACGTCGGCTGAACGAGTCGAAGGGACGTTCTCGTCGTTGCGTTGCAGTATTTGGCGTGCAACACACTTTTAAGTTAAATATTAGTAACTTGGACATGCAAAAGTTTTTCAGATGAGGAAAGTGTCAAGATTCCCTTTTTTATTTATTTATTTATTTATTTATTTTTTTTGTTGGGCAACCCTCGTCCTCCTAATTTGTCAAAGAGTGGAAAGTTACCAGTAGATTTTTCAGGGCGAATCCTAAAATGAAAGATTGCTTGCGGTTTTGTTTTTGTTTTCTGGTTTGAGGCGTCCCAAAAGCAAAACCCTTGAAACGTTTCCCCGCTGATGACTGACATAAAAAGCAGCAAAGATCCTTTTGAAAGAATTAAGAGGGGGGGAAACCCCCTCCCCCCACACACCGCCACTTCTCCTCCCTCTGTAACGTAGTCCGTCCTGCCGCAGGTCCGCCGACGGCCCCCCCGCCGGCCCCGGAGGAGGCGCACCTGCCCCGCCCCTCCACCGTCACGGTCATCCACACGGGGACTAAATGACGCCAGGTTCCGCGGGAGGTGAGCTGGGAGACCACCGAGCTTTAAGACGGCTCGGACCCCCCCCCCCTCCCCCCAACCCGCCACCACCTCGCCGCAAATTTTCGGGAGGATTTTGAAGAGCTCAGCCTGGCGCGCTGAGGACGACGGGAGGGACGCCGCTCCGGGTTCTCCTGGTCGAGCTGCGTTCGGGACGGTAGGGAGCGCGTGAAGCGCCGTTTTTGATCCGAGCTGCTGTCGGCGTGGTCCGGTCGGATGCTCCGGCGTTTGCCTTGTGTAAATATTTTGCCCGGACGGAGCCGCAACCCCTCGAGCTTTTTTTTGTCGCCCTTTGACCTCGGTTGGCCACGACGGGCGCACCCCACCGACGTTGGGCTGTGATTTCTTTCCCCACGCTAACGATGTTGAGGTCCTCCTCGACCGCTGGGGGGGGGGTGACGGTGACTGAGTTCTCAGGGATGTTGCTTGAAGCCAACCAACCCCCCCCCCAACCAACACTGTGTACCTATTATTACGCTTATGTGCCAAGAGGAGAATTTGCTCCCCTAATGTAAATTGTTGCGAGTGGTTATGCGGAAAATGTTGATATATGAACGGAAAATCAGCTTCCCGGGTGACGTTCATTTGACCTTGTCCATAAAAAAAAAAAACTTTGTACAAAGCACATTCGCTGCTTAAAGTGCTTTAACGTCAGCGCTGTCACGTCGCTACTTTTAGAAGAAGTTGATGGATTCAATAGTACAAGGTCGAATTCAGACGAGCGGGTTGAATATCCGAGTCCCTGTCATGTAAAAACTACGTCTTTGAAATTTGTCGCACACCACAGAGAACGTTGCCAAATTGAAGTCATTGGAAAAAAAAAAATGAGGCTTGACAATGCGGGACACCCCCCCACCACCCCCCACCCCCCATCGACAGTCAATCAAATCCGAGTAGTGCGAGCCGTGAAAATGGCTCCATCCCAACGTGGCCTTCTAAAGCAGCCGGCGTGCACTTGTGGCCGACAATGAGACGCTCTAAAGATGACCGCTCATCCCAATGACGCTTTCCTTTTGAAATCTGGAAAACTGAAATGAAAAAAAAGCTTTAAGGTCAGTACGGCAGGATTTTGTTTTGTTTATCTGTCGCATTTAATTTGTTTTGAATGTTTTTTTTTTTTTTTTTTTTTATATGTTGGGGTCCGCTTTTAGTTTTGACGCTTTGGGAAGCAAATCCCAGCGTGTCACCCTTTAAACGCCAAAGTGGACTCGTCCAAAAGAATTGTCAACATTGCGCCAGAACCGAAGAGTCACAAGTCGGACTTGAAAGAGTCTCTCGGCACTTGCGACGAGGTCAAGTGAAGTCCACCCGGGAAGTCCGTTTGTGACAACTTGTGATGTTTCCCTTTAAAAAAAAAGAAGGAAAAAGTTGTTGTTGTGCTGCTTTTGTGTTGATGCCAGCTCTTGAATTTGACGGAGAGAGCCTCTCTCCTCCTTCTCTCCTCCCTCTCTCCTCCTTCTCCTCCTCCTTCTCTCCGGCGATGTTCCCGCCGAGTCGAGAAAGAGATTAATCGAGCCTCCCTTTGCTGTAAATACAAACGTCGGATTTATTTCTCCGGCTCTGAATGTTTCTTCTTCTTCTTCTTCTCTTTGTCGTCTTCCCTCACAAGGCACTTAAATTGCGGCGAAAAAAAAAAAAAATCCCGCCACAAAAGCTGTGACCCCCCCCCCAGCCCTTCGTCGTTGCACGTGTTGCATGATTTGATGGTGAAACGTTGACATGTATTTCAAAGAAATAAAATCCAGGAGGCTTCTTTGCAGCACGCGTCTCTGCATCGTTGACGAGAGCAAAACTTTTTGCGTGTTCCGTGTCAAACACGCCAAAAGCAGGACGATCATCTTTCTCTAAACCCAACGTGAATGCCACGAATCGGTTCCGGCTCCAGGGGTGCTTCTGGAGGCTCCGTCGGGAAGTTCGAGCGCAGACTCAGGAGGAGCGGTGCGGTTTTTGTCCCGGCCGCGAAAGGCTCAGGGAGGACGAGGTACCGAACCCGCTCATACGGGCCGTTCGGACCCTGTACGACCGGTGTCAAAGAGTTTGGTCCGTGTTGCCGGACCCGTTTTTGGTGAGGGTTGGACTCTGCCTTTATCAATCCAATCCTTTTATACAGACAGAACTTTTAGGCGCAGCCGACACGCTTCGTTGGGCCTCGGTATTCAATCTCTGTTTTCTGCAACCGATTCTGGTTCTGTTGGCTTATTGTCTTGTTTTGCAGACGGCTTGAAGCAAGCACACGTTGCGTCTATTTGGAAAGCTGAGCGAGCAAATCTTTTTTTTGATCTTTTTTGTCATTTCTTGCCTTCTTCTTTGTTTTGATCTCTTTTTTCCAGTGTGGCACAAATTGCACTAGAATGAAGAAATTGAATTTTGTGTGCCGTTTATTGGAGGGTTGGCAGCTCGAGGAGAGATAATCGCTGCATATGAAATATGACGTTCAATGCGTGTCAAAATAGGAACACGTACGATGCCACGGAAACGGGGAGAAAAATGAAAATGTCTTCCCGTCAGAGTTCAAAGGTGAGTACCAAAATCTTGTCAGATGTCAACGTCCACATCTTCGTCTTCATCGGGCGGAGGAGTCGGGCGAGTGCCCAGCGCCGGTCGGGTCGGGCGTCGTTTCCCGAGGGCGTCGCGCGCCCGGCGGACGCTCTTGCTGCTGAGAGTCGCCACACAGAAGCCGAGCTCAGCTGACAATTTTGCAGGGGGGAAAAAAAAAGGTCCCGATTCGCACCTGAGACTCCAGGTGTCAACTTTTGCCACCGCGGTCTCAGCCGGGCTCGGAGGTCCGTGCGACTCGGCGCCTGCAAAAAAACAGCGACAAGGTGGTTGTCCCGGCAAATGCTGAGTCCGTTGGTTGTTGGTTCCCTTCCCGCGCGTACAAACAAACCTTCTTGTTGGTTCTCGGCCGCGTCGCAGCGTCCGGTCCGCTTCCGATCCGGGCCGCGGTCGTCCCCCTCGGCCGATAGGGAGGCGCGGTAGCGGAGCAACGGCCGGCGGCGGCGCTCGCTCAGGCCCGCCGCCGACTCGGATGCGTGCTTCTGCAGGTAGGCCAGCCTAGCGCCAAAGTGCGCCAAAAACACAACAAGGTCCACCAAGACGGCGGCGAGCGTTCAATTCCGGCAGGTAGAAGGTTCAAATCCGCAGGAGGGGGGGACTGCACCGTACTCACACGGTCCTCTTGTCCGGTTTGAGCAGCTTGCCGGAAAACTCGGCCAGGACGCTCAAGTAGGGCAGGAACGACGCCGGGGCGGAACTTCCGCAGTCCCGGAAGGCGAATTCGACGCCGCTCCTGCAAAAAGTCCCGCGTGTGCCTCAGTCGACGGCGGAGGCGGCACGCGAGGGCGTCGGCGTCGGCCGACCTGTGGATGAGGACCACGCACTCGCGGAGCTCGACCGGGTCCCCGAAGGTGAGGGCCAGGCCTTTGGCCAAGTCCCTCAGGCCGTCCAAGGTCCCGCCGGAGCCCCGCTGGCGCTGGAGACGCTCAAAGGGCTAGCGGAGACGCCCCGCAGACTCAAAGCGGTCCCGAACTTGACTTTGTGAGGGGCGTTTTGTTTACCTGCTGTAAGGCCAGCACCAGCCCCCGAGTGCTGCCCAACCTGTCGAGCGCTCGGCTCCTGTGGACCGTCTCCTTGATGATGTCGCCGAAGTCGCGATGATGCTGGTGGACGGCGACAGCGACCGAGAGAGCGGGCGCGTCAAAATCATTTTGGTCACGGGCCACATTTGACTTACGCTTTCCTCAAGGCTATTGACGTTCATCCCTCGTTTCATCGCATCGCAACCGATTTTTTTCGCCACTCACTCGCTCGGCATCGTGCGGAATTAGAATTCTCTCGTTTGAGGTCGACTGTGACCTTTTTTTCCCCTACGTCACCAATTTCGGACGCAAGCCGCGCGTTTCTGAAGGAAATTCACCAACTCGTACTCAAAACCGGCTTGCTTTTCTACGTCGCTGCAAAGAATTCTGGGAGGCAACCCGATCTGCGGGTGCCACTTCCCGCGGGGCCTGCCGCCGACTACGTTTCTTCCTCGTCTTAAACAGGGAAAACTGCCCGCTCGACGGCGACCTCGAGTGGACAAACCGAATAGTGGATTGCAGCTAAGAAGCCGCGACAAGAACTCATTGGTGGCTAATTTTGCTTTTTTTTTTTTTCTTTGTAATGAACCAGGTTTGATTCCGCCGACCAGCGAAACCGACCCCGTCACATTGATGGAGTACATTATTCATTTCATTCGTGTTCCACAAATCCAGGATCCATCACGTGTGTGTTTTGATTTGTGCCGCCACACACGAGGAGATTTTAGTTCCCAGTTTAAGGGAAGATCAAATTAGCTCGGCGCGGCGCTTTGACGCGGCCATTTTGCCTCCGATGTACCTCTTGCAGCTTTGTCGGAGATCCCTCCCTCGTTCCCCACGTCACTCATCTTTCCGCAAAGCAGCTTTTTAATTGCCAAATGCGCTACGGTCGCGGTCAAAAACATGGCCGCCAACTTCCCCTCTCATCTCGTTGTTTTCCCGTCACGCAAACGTACCGTCACGTAGAAAGTGAAGATGTCCGCCGCCATGCTCATGTCCAGCACGCCGTCGAGGACCAGCTTGCAGTAGGCGGCGAGCATCCGTCTTCTGGCGTCAAGATCCTCCAGCGTCTCCTCGTCTTTGTTTTCGGGGCGGCGGACGGCCGGGAAAGGAGGGTGGCGGGATTGGGGAGGAGGTTGGGTCGCAGGGAAAAGAGCACAACACAGCAGCTTGACAGAATATTGACAAAAAAAAAAAAAAGGCAACTTTGAACGAGAAGCAATTGCCTTCCAGAAAGTCATCGTCGGCCTCCTTGTTCTCAAAACGTGGAAATTAACGTGTTCAAGACCACATCGGCAAATTTCAGCTTTCTAACCAATAAAAACAAAAAAAAAAAACAGGCTGGACTCCAATTCCTCAGAAACGCTGGCCGGCACGCGCCGTCTGACGGCCATTTCCACGGGTCGCTTTGGACCGGCCCGGTATCGAGCGGCCTCAACGCCGCGTTAACCTTTGGCAACGAACCACGCGTAACGTCTCACCTTTGCTTTGGTGGTCGCGGTCCGGCTGGACGAAGACGTTCTGGCGCACAAAGTTCAACAGCGCCATCTGCAGTTTGGGCGTGGCCGCGTAGGGCGGCGGCCCCCGGGGGCCGAGGTGCCGCAATCGCCGCTGGTAGGAGTGAGCGCTGAGGACGTCGCACGCTCCCACGAAGGCCTGAAATTGTGTGTGGGGGGGGGGGTTAATAAAGCAAAAGGTTGAGCAAGGATAAAGTGGGCAAAAAAAAAATAAAAAATCGCCCCCCCCCCCCCCTCCCGCCCCACCTGCCGGCGGACGTCGCGGTCGGCGTGGGAGAGGCAACGCCGGCTGGCCTCGCTGAGCACACGCAACTGAAGCCTTTGGCGCTCGGCGTCTTCCTAATAAGACGCAAAAAAAAAAAACAAAGTCTTGCTGGCAAAACTGCGACAACATTTGCAGAAGTTTTTGTTTTAATTTCCCGTCATTTAGCTACACCAGTCCTCCAATAAGGAACCGGGAAAGATGATCCGTGTTAGCGTTCTTCACAAACTCACCCTGGAGGTCGGAATGTCGCCGCTTCGGCTCAGAGACCAGAGAACGCAGTAACACAAACATTGCAAGACTTCCTTCAGTACCTGCCACACCAAAAAAACATCCCGTGAGTTGTTTCTTTCTTGCGAGATCTTTGTTCGTCGATTGCAGATTTGTACCCACATGTCTGTGGTTTATTTGTTGGCTGTTTGATTTTAATGTTGCTTAACTGTCAATTTCAACTTTACAGAGTCCGTCGCAAAACGACTCGCGCACATAAAGAACATGAGAAGAACGCCACCCGGCAACGAAGGTGCTTGCGTCATTAAGTTGCACCAAACTACTCGTAAAACGCTACACGGCACTGCTACTGCAATTTTCACTCCCAAAAAACGAGAGTCACATACGCCACCACGACTGGTTGGCTTTGCGCACAACACTGTAAAAGTGAAAAAATCGAGGGCCGCACTAACATTAAACTTTCACGTTGAGGTGGGCGCCAGTCTCAGACCAGTGATCTAAGCAACACAACGAAGAAGCGTCCGTCCCTTGGCGGACTTTGACTTTCGCAAGGCCGGCGAGGAGAAAGGCGCTCACCTGAGGCGGCGGCCAAGAGGGGCAGCCTTGCAGCGGCAGGAGAGGCGAGAGCAGCCCGAAAACGTTCCAGCTCGACAGATCGTGACAGCTGCCGGGAAGCCGACCAAAAACGTCAGGGCCGCATCCCAATCCCGACAATCTCTCGCTTTTCAACGACCTACTTGTGGAAGGCGCAGAGTTTACGCAGCAGGACTAAAACGGCCCCCGTTTGGCCCTCGTCGGCAGAGAAGGCGCAACTCTTGAAGATAAAAGGATGGATGACGCACGGACCGACGGACGCACGGTCGGTCGGTCTCACCTCCAGGCTGGCGCTCAGCGGGACTCGCAGCTGCTCCAGCCAGTCCCGGACCACGGAATCTCTGGCGGCTCGCGCCGGGGGGGCCCAGGCGGTCCCCTCCGCGCAAAGACGCAGGAAGGAGCGGGACGCCGCCTCCAGGACGGCGGCGTCGGCGTGGAACTCCAGGGCCAGTCGCATTTGCGATAAGAGTCCGGAGACCGACTGGGAGGAATTCGACACGTGAAACGGCAAACGTCAAACTGGGAACGTTTTATCCTCCACGTTTCCATGCACACAAAATTGGGGGGGGGGGGCAACGTTCGGAAATGGCCGACTTGAAGCTTTACAAAATCGTCAAGAGAAAAGATTTGACTGGATTAATTTTCCTACGCGTGATTCGCCGTTGTGCCGTAGTTTCAAACATGACGCGGACGCATTCAACCATCTGCGTCGAGCAAATTCCAAGTTGCCGGGCGCAACGCCGCTGACCTGTGCGTTTCGGGCCTCGGGGCTCTCGGGCAGGAAGTACTGAGGAATCGTCATCAAGGACGCGAGCACGTCCGGGCGATCTGAAAACTTGCAGAGGCGCCCGCTGTCACGCTAACGTCACGGCGTGGGAACGCCACGATGGCGGCGGCGGACGTACCTTGGCCAGCAACTGCGGCAGCGCGCTGAGGAAATGCCGCGTCAGCTCGGCGCAGTCGTCCAGCTGAACTTTTTTCTCCCTGGAACTCATCACCTGGTCGAAACAGGAAAACGCACTTATTACAGTGTTATTACACAACGGCTTGCCATGCTGGGCGCTGGGCTGCGACGTCCCGAAAAATAGAAACGACGTTTTCATTCCTTTGGACTTGTTTGACGGGCTCCAATGTTTCCTTCGTCGTCCGCTTGCGAACTCGTGATGTCGACACGATGCGTTGCTTCATGTTAGCGTTAATCCGAACCAACCTGACCGATTTATTTATCGGACGATTTGTTGAGTGTCCCGAGAAAGTTTGGCGAGTTGGTCTACGATTTGAATTGATACGCATCAAACCGAAGCGCCTGGATGTAAAATGAGCTACGGGTCTGTGGACCCCTGACAGAACCGCCTACCAGGGGCCACAGACCCGATTTTCCGTTCCGTTGAAGCACTTTTTTGGGGGGGGGGGGGGGGGGGCAGATTTATTTTTTTTAGGGGGTTAGCGTTATAGTTCAAAGTTATCGTACATGAATAATAAAAGAAGTTTCAAGTTGGATCCAAGCTTAGCAAGCCGGTGCGCTGGGTTAAGGTGACGTGCAGAACTCGGCGTAAGCGAGTCGCTGCAGTCAGCCTCGAGGGAGTCGTGTGAACTTTGCCCCCAGGAAGCTGTTCAAGAGCGAACGCCGCATCCGCCTCTCTGCTCTACGTACAACGGACGACGAATGGGCCTCGATCGCGCGGGTTCCGTGACGTCAGTCCCGTCCAGTGCCCGCATTGCCAACCAATTCCGGAACGGGCGCGACGAACGGAAAGCGTTTTTGGACGCGCGGCTGACTCAGTCCCGACGGTCCGTTTTTGTCGGGGATCCCTTCCGCCAAATCCTTTGCGAGGACTACCTTCTTGGCGCCGGTCCTCCCGACCGGCGCCGGCCCCTCGGACGCCTGACGCACGGAGGCCAGCGCGAGCTCGGCCAGCGCCGCGTCCTGCTCCCGGGCGAGGCCCGCCGACGGGAGCGAACCTCTCCGAGGGTCTCGCAGCAGCAAGGAGGTGATGGCGGGCCAGTCCTTCAGCAGGCCCCCGCTGCAGTCCCACAGGCTGTCCACCAGGTAGACCACGTGCTCGTGCAGCTGCGGGGCCAACGGGTCACTCGAGAGCGCACGCGTTGACACCCAAACGCAAAAAACAAAACCCGCTTCACCTTAGACGCCTGGAAGAAGTCCAGCAGGGCCTTGAGTCTTGCAAAACTCTGCCGGTGAGGAGACTCCCCGGGACTTTTGTTAGCGGCCAGCTCGTCGTCGGCGGCGCTGACGAGTCTGAAAGAAACGGTTTCTGCCTTCTTTTTGAAATTTCACCGCCAAATCTATTTTATCTCAAAGGTGGCGCGATGGATGACTAACCCTCGCCTCACAGTTCTGAGGACCGGTGTGGTCTCAGATAATGGATGGAGAAAAACCTCTATTGTGATCTCTGTATTTATTTTTGGATGATTGCGCTCTAGTTTCATGTTTTGATGTGCCCCGTGACTTTTCCCACCGTTTCCGAGACCGTCCGGCACATCCCCCGTCAAACTTTTTGGGTCACCGACCTGAAGAAGAGCAGCTCGCCGGCCGCGGCCGCCAGGGGGCGCTGCGAGCAATAAACCAGCCGCAGGAGAAGCTCCTGGTCCTCGGAGCTCAGCACGTCCGGGCAGGTTCTGAAGGGTTACAGACGCCGGGCCGGACGTTACCGCGGCGGGAAAAAGTCCGGCCGCTCGGAACGGAGGAGCGAGGACCGACTTGGAGATGAGCAGCAGCAACTTCATGGCCTGCAAAGCCACTTGGTGGTCTTTGTCCAGCGTCATGGAGATCAGACGATCCTGCCAGAGCAGACGGCGTTCGTACCGACAAAAGCGTTCCGTGCATTTGGCCGATGCCGAAGGCCCGCTTTCACCTCACCTTGAAGCGGGCGGTGAAGAGGTCCAGTTGAGGCAGGAGGGCGGGATCGCCGTATAAGCTCTGCAGGCCTAAAACGCACTTGAGACGCACGTCCGGAACCTGCGGGAGCAAACGCAAAAGCGCATTCTTGGCGAGGCCAAATGGCGTTGGCCGCACGTCGTCACCTTGTCGTAGGACGCCCAGTCCAAGTATTTGAGGTGGCAGTCGCTGAGGAAGACGGAGCTGTAGCGCCGCATCCACAGGGCCAACTCCTCCACGCACAGGGAACGGATTTCCGGGTGGACGTCCCTGTCGTGAAAACGCACGCGTGGCTCGTTGCCGTGCCGACGACGACGTTCCAGGAACCGACGGACGAGGGCGAGGGTGGGAAAATATCGCCAGACATTCCAAGAGAAATACAAGGAAGACGAGGACCCGCGACTAGGCGCCAACGTTTCTTTCGGCACCGTCCCGAGCTCCACGTTTACCGGACGAAGACCGCTCGGATGTTCTACTCACGGCTAACGTTAGTTCGGGGAACAAAGTTGCAGCGAATACTGAAAGGCGGAACCGGGCTGCAATTTAGGATGGAAAAAAACGATTGCCTCCAAAAGATCAATTCCATCAAACTTGAGAGAGCGCCCGATCGCATTGATTGCCACCGCCAGACGACTCCGTTGGATCCCACTCGGGTCCGCTTTGATTTTTTTACTTCATTTCCGACTCGTCATTGCTTGATCATTTATTTTCTGTTCAGTTGGAATGTCCTGCAAGGAGTGTCAAAATTGGACATATCAAAGAATTTGAAAGTGACTCCGGCAGACCCCAAAAGCGAGACTGAAACGTTAAAAACTGGCAGGAAGTGACGAGCGGTTGTCGGTTGTACCGATATCGCTTGAGGAAGACGGCCTTGAAGAGGACGTCCATGGTGCCCTCCAGCTCGGCTCTCTTCTCCCGCAGCTTGAAGACAAACGACAAGCGCGAACGTTAGCGGCGAGGGAGGGAGGGGCGGGGCGGGGCGGGGCGGGGTCGCGTCTCGCACCTCCTCCGCCTTGTGTCGCGCTCGCTCCGCGCGGGCCTTCTGCCGCTTGGGCCTCGGCGCCCGCTGCAGGTCTTGACTCGTTGCGAGACCGACGCTCAGGTCGGCGGCCACCTCGATCAGCGAGCTCAGCAGTTTTACCGCTGATCAAAAGAGTGGCAAACACGTCACACCAGGAATTGTGCCACTGACGTATCCGTCCGTCCGTCCCCGAACGGATCTTTGGTTTTTTGGTTTTCCCCAAAAATGATTGATCCGTGCAAAGTGTCGAAAAGGACTTGCGCTCTTTGTGAGGCGTTCGTGGTTGAGCTGCTTTCCGAGACGCCGCCCATTCGATATTTAATATGACAACATAAATGCGGCGGGGAGGACAAAATGTGTGGACTTAAAACATTGCCACGAGGAACTCCACAGTCGGGCCTGACTGCTATTTTAGATTCTGCAAACATTTGATTGCTCATCAATGTAAAACTGCAACTTCATTACAGTCAAAGATTGTTTTGTTGTACACAACGGACATGAAAATATACAAATTCCTTTTGTTATATTGTGCGTATATTCTGTCCATTTTTCATGGAGCTTCTCCTCCCTCACTGGAGTCGCTCTCGGCTGACTTTGGACGAGAGCCATCGTAGACCCTGAACCGATCGCCGGCCATTACATAGTATTTTGTCCATATTGAATTGCAGTATGTTGTATAAAATTACCGTCACAAAGAATTTATCAAAATTATTGTTATGGCACAACTTATAAATGGCCAAAGTCCAATGAAAAACACTAATCTTTTAAGCGTTTCTTTTTGTTTGTTTGTTTTTGTAGTACATAAGCCTTGTTCGGACACAAACAACAATTTTTTTTTTCCCCCCATTGTACAGCGGTGCAGCTTACTATTGCTCTTTACTCTTACCAAAACACACACACACACACAGACCAAAAACTTCAAGACTTTGCAAACCTGCATTTCCCATCTGTCGAGCGTTGACGCGGCTCAACTTTGGCCGCAGCCGAAGAAAACGGAACCCCCACCCCCGGGAAAGGTCGCTCCGACCCCCGTTGACGTGCTTACCTGCTAGCGTGCAGGTGTGGCGGAAGGCGCGCACCCGGCAGTCGGAGAGGTGGGACAGCAGCGACACCAGCGCCGTCATCAAGTAGCTGTCGAAGACCAGGCCGCAACCGCAGCGGCGGACCAGCACCCGCACAAAGTCGCTCAGGTCCGAGTGGAAGCGTCGGCCGCGCGGCGCCGGCTGGCTCAGCGGGTATTTGCCGCTGTCCTGCGGTGGGCCAGAGAAGAGCGTGACACGACGTCAAAATCCTCCGCCGTTGAGCAATAATCGTTCATGTCGCTAGCAAATTGTGCGCGGAAACCATTTTTCACATTCATCGAAAAACGTGCAGCAGCTCGCAAAAGTGACCCCTTAAAATCTTTCACGGGGCGACACGAATGAACGACACTTTGCACGCCATCTTGTAAGCGTGTAAAAGGAATTTTTCCTCCAAATAACTGACGTCCAAACCAAGGGCAAGAAAAGTGGGGACTCTCCAAACGAGATCCAAAAGCGCGGCGCCGCCCAAGCCGATCCCGGCTGGCTTTGTCCGGAAGGCGGACCGGTCGCCGGTCAGTCGCGGGGCACGTAAAGAATACGGACAAACTTCGGCAGCGTCACCGAGCGGGAACCGAAGCGAAGGCGGGCGGGTGGACCTGAGTGGCGAGGCCGTCCGTGGACATAAAAAAGCTTCACTTCCCTGCTAATCGGGACCGTCCGCCGATTCGAATGACAATTTACGTCGTTTTTCTGATTCGCTTTTTAGTGTAAACCGACTTTCGGGTCACATGACCTCGAGGTGAAAAATGGTCAATTTGATCGAGTGACGGCAGAGGAGACGCCACTCACCGCGTGCGTGGGCCAAGTGACGGTGAGAATCCACGGAAAAGCCAGAAACTTCTTGGACTGCAGCCCGGCGACCTGACGCCCGACAAGTCGCAAGTACGCCATTAGCACAAAGTCGGGACGGACGCGGGCGGTCGTCGTGTCGTCCGACCTCATCCGGGTCCTCCTCCAACTCGTCCAGCATCTTGTCCACGGCCTCGCCGTCGCCTCTGACGTGACACATTTCGGCTGTGACCACACCTGCGGAGCAAACGTCAGAAAAGCGTCACGTGCGCTCAGAGACGCACTCGACGTCCTCTCGCTCGCTCGCCTCTGCAGCCGCAGCAGCGGACGAAGAACCCGACCAGGTCGAGGAGGGCCGCGTCTCGGTCCTCGGCGTACGCCTCCTTCCAGCCGTCGATCACCACCTGCTCACACGCCCGTCAGAAACGGGCAAAAAAAAAAGAGCGGGACGTCCCAACGTCCTTTCCTTACCGCCATGGCGCTCGGACCCATGGCGATGACATCGAACAGAGTGACGGCCTCCGCGTCGGGGCGTTCACGGCCGCGGCCGCGCCCGCTTTTGGCCTTTTTGCTCGTGACGTTCTCCGCTTCCGTGCGAGTTCTTTTCCTCCGCCTCTGCGTTTCAGACAGACGACAGGCGCGGTCGCTGCCATTGGCGGGTATACTCGTCGATCGGAAGCCAAACGTTCACTGCCAATGACGGTTTGTGATTTTCAGGCCCTCACGATTCTCATTTGCTCCGACTCGTACGGTGAGCCGTGAGGTATTATCGAGGGAGCTGCGTGGCTTTCCTAATCAACTTCGGTCAGCGTAATCAAACAAAAGACGGACTTCAATAAAAGTGGAGAACCACTTCAAGGATGAGCGGAAAAACGTTGAGGAGAGGAGTGTCGCAAGAGGCACTTTCAGTTTTTGGAATAAATCTGCAAACATTTCAACAATTGCACTTTTTTTCTGAGGTGTTGTGTGTACATTAATGAGAAAAAAAAATTACTTTCATGATTTGAACAAAATGTCTGCAATTTAATTTAAAGAGTGAAAAACTTAAGCAGGTCTGAAAACTTTCCAGGCCTAATGTACAGGAAACCTCCCGACGGTTTGTCAGTGCACGTGCATATCCGTAAATTCGCCAAACTTCACGAAATCCGTCTAAAAGCAGTTTGTGAAGACGAGTCAAACGTTTGACACTTCTGACAAGCACCAAGCGGAAAGGTTTTGTACTCCCTTGTTCCTGGGCGGGGCTCTCACGAATTTGAACAACGTACCCCCCTGCGGCGTCGGTTCTCGTTTCCGGACTCATCCTCGGAATCGTCGACAGCTTCTGAGGACTTTCCCTCGGCCTGGCTTGAGCTTCTACTGCCGAGAACAAACACTTTATTGTACGGCCATTGAAAATAAACGAGGCCGTCGAAAACGTGTCGGGTCAAAAAAAAAAAAAAAAGTTACTTGAGCTCAGAAGGTCCGGACGCGGCTGCTGACGCGGGGTCCGGTATCATGTCCGTCTTCACACAGCACTCACGTGACTTGCTTCACTGGGAACGTCCAAAAGTCTGAATGACGTGTCCAGGATCAGGACCACGACTCGGACCAGAAGCATCATTTCATCACGAAGGCCACAATGCCTCAAGACTTGCTCGTCTTTGCATTTTCTACTAACTGCTTTCTTTCTCCATTCTGCCTCGAATTAATTGCCTTGGACAACCATTTCCAGGCAGGTGTTCATTTTAAAAGGGATGCCTGAATTTCATCTTTAGTTGAGGAAAATCATTAAACGCAAAACAATACAGCAAGCAGTCAAACCTCGAGGTTTTTAAAGAAAAAAAAAAACTACTAAGTCAATTTTATATTGACAAAAACCGGGTGCTATCGCTCAAGTAGCTTTCCAGCTCAGTACTCAAAGCGAGTTTCATAAAACGGTTTTAACGGCCTCTCTAGGTTACAATCGGAACTTCGGCTTCCACGATGACTTTAATGTAAGCTTTTGCGACCTTGTAACCTTTTCTGACATGCCGTTTTGTTTTTGTTTTTTTGTTGTTGTTCTTCTAAGAATAGGCGGTCCACAAACGCCTCCCGGGCCGGACTTTGAACACCAATCATCTTCCCAACCACTAGAGGGGGCTCGTCCGCATCCGATATGCTTTTCGGTACTATTGGCCCGCGACGGAGCAAAACGTAAACTTGCTTGTCAGCCTTCTGTCTTTTGGTCTTCGGCGGCGGCGCACGCGGACTTCAAGTAGACACGCAGTAACAACGGGCAGAGTTCAAAGGCCGCTTAGAATCGAGAAAAGTCGAACGGCGCACGTTTTACAAAATGCTTTCACACGCAAGGGGGCGGCGCACTTTGGGCACCATCACACGGGAATTGAAGTGCGCCTCGCCAGTTAGGGTTAGCCCCTTTCTTCTTCTTCTTCATTCTCCGAACTTGAACTCAGCGGTCGGAAACGGAATCCAAGACACGCTCGAGTCCGACACGTCGGCTTACCGTGGACGTCGTCGGCCATTCATCCGTTCATATTTTCAAATCAAACGCGAATCCCAAACAGACATTTGAGCAAAAGCTTGCACGTCTTCTTCTTCTTTTTCTTCTTCGTCTTGTTTTCGTTCTTTTCCTTTTGGTGAGCGTGTCTGTCACGCGACCTTCCCCATTGGTTGAAACACTTCACTGGAATTGTGTGATTGGACGTTCTCGCCTAACGTCGAGCGGTTTAAAGTCCCGCCCCCTTAAGGGATTGGTCCCTGCCGTGCTGCATTCAGGTAACATTGGAAAGGGTGGGATTTCGGTGCTACCTGTTCCATTCCTGACTTCCGTCGGGATTTCTGCTATCAAAGCTTTCATGGTTATCCTTCACACGTCAAAGTAATGATTTTTCCATCAATTATTCAGCAAAAAAAAAAAAAAAAATCGATGGCATTGGGTTGATAACTTTGTGTTAAAGTGCGTGTGGCACCACAAGCTTCCAGCAGGTCTTCATCTTCTGGACTGGACGTCAGAGGCTTAATTTGGCCTCCGGTGCCGCTCCAGCCCGAAACGAGGACGTCCACCCGCATGGCACCCGAAGGCAAACTCGGCTGTGGAGATGAATCGCACGAGGTGTCAAGTAGGAGCCGGGACCTTCATGTATCGTGACCCTTGACCTTGCTTGCACCCCCTGTGTCAAGTGCAGGTCAAATATTTTGCATTCGATGAAAACGTGAGGGAATCTTAAATGAATTTTCTGTCTCAGATTAAATGCGCTGTTGCCAGGTGCCGCTCTTCCTTCTATAAATACGACTACTGCCACTCTTAGTAATTAAAGAAAAGAAAAAGAAAAAGACGAGCCGTGTTGCTCACGTGCTCGCGGTCACGTTTCGGGTAAGCGGGCCGCTTCCGAACTTCTTGGCACCTCCAACCTCAGCATTTTGCAAAAATTCAGAATACTGAAAGTTTGCTTTCAGTTCGTCTGTTTGTTGTTGCCTCCAAGAATAGCCTTCAGCAAACTTTGGCCATTAACGAAGTCAACAAAATAAAAGCAGTGTCATTTTATATCAAGCACATGAGCCAAAAGTTGACATTTTTAAGTGTGAGGACGTTTCAAAGAAATGTGTTTTTGTCAACAGGGCCGCTGTCCTTGTGAAAAAGGAGCGAGAAAAAAAGCAGACGTGGCCGGCCGCCACCTTTCAATTCAATTTATTATTCCCGGTATAAAAAGCGTTGGTGAGGGGACCGTTGCAAATATGAAATGGATTTTAGGATCCCACCGCCCAGTCAAATGGCGTAGCACCATGTCAATTGTTTTGTTTTTTTCAACTTTCAGTTCAAGGATGCCTCCCAGCGGGCGGGGCGGCGCTCACAAACTGCGACACGAAGGTCACGGCCTGCTCCAGGTCGTCGGTCAGCTCGTCCGGTAGCGACAACGCCGCCGACGTCAGCTTGCGCGTGACGTCCAGAATCCTGCGGACGGAATCGGAGACGTCCTCAGACCCGATTGGATTCCAACTTTGTCGTCATGATGCGTAAAAAGCAAGAAAATGGTGGCGACGGCGAGCCGTCAGGGCTGAGAATGGCCGCGAATATTTATTGCATGAGATCACGTTGACTTCATTTTGGAGTCTTTCTCTTGGGTGTGGAGGTTAGCGTGACTATTTGTCCAATCAGATGCCACGTCGGCGGCAAAGTTATGAAATTACTTGTGTTAGCGTCATTCGCTTCACTTCCCTCATGGGCGTCGTCGTGTCAAGACAAATTGACCACACGTTCGTCAGCATCTATTTACATTTTTTTTTCTGTTTTCAAATCTCTTTTTTGGACAGAACGTCCGAGTGCACCGTTGATGCATTGAGTCCAAATAATTCAAAATGCTGCAAATATGTAACGAATTTCGGGCACTTTGAGAAAGTCACTGAAGGAGTTCCTTCCACTTTCCGACCCGGAATCGCGACCAAGTCGTCTTCCGAACGCGGCGTGCGTGCCTACAGCTGCCTGGGACACACGACGAACTCGGCAGCGCATCAAATCGATTGAGGGCGTGCGCCGGTGCAAATTTCACTTACTTTACTGGAGGAGGAAGAAAAGATTGATTGGACAAAATGTCCACGCGTGCAGCGGTGATCACGCCAAATCAAATGCTTCCAAATGTAGTTTTTGGCGACATTGACTTCGCGCGAGCCTCGAAGGGGCCGCCTCGAAGCTGCGCGTGTCGGTTTTTCAACTCACCAGCGGACGTAAGCGGCCGGCAGCTGAGCTTGTTGCCTGGAACCTTCGTCCGGCACAAGAGATTCTTTCATGCGCTTGAAGTTGGCCTCGATGTCCTTCTTGGTCTCGGAGAAGACGTCCACGCCTCGGAAGGAGCTGACGACTTGCTGCGCCCGAAATGAAAAGGTGTCCATTTGTCAAGAGCGAGCCGCTTTCGAGTGAGGGCGGGCAAGAGCTGCGACGTACGTAAATGACGGAGAGTTGGTGGGCGACGTATTTGTGGCTTCCCAAGTGCCTGACGTCCTCCTCCAGCTGCTGACTCAGCACCAGCAGCTGATTCACTTTGGCGATGTGCGCAAAGTAGCCTGCAAAGCCAAAGTCAACCTGCGGCGGCGCCGTTCGGGTTCAGCGGCCCGTCCGTCGCCCGCCGTTTTCAAAAGCAAACAAATTGAGGAGGCGCACGGAAAAGAACGTCGGGCCTTTTCACGCGGCGCCGAAACCTTACCGTCCATCGGCGGCCTCTCCAGCATGTCCGCCGGGCTGCCTTGAATGACGAACACCTCCACGCGCGGAAACATGGCCGACAGCCCCACCGCGTCCAGGTAGTCCTACGTGGGCGGCACGGAGACCACTCGACGGTTGAGAAGCGCGGACGTGGCGAACGGCCTTAAATACCAAAACGCGCTGCCGGCGGTTGGAATATTTGCAGAGGAGCGATCGGGTCGTCCCAGACTGAGAGAACGACCTCCGACCTCCGACCCGCCCACGGCTGAGCGCCACACGCTTTACCTCCAGCTGCGGCTTTGGCTTCGGTAGATGTTCGAGGCACTGCAGCATCTGCTCCAGAATCTTCGATCCTGGAAGACGAGAGTGCGTACGTTGAAATACCGCGACAGTACTACTGAAGAATATTCCCGGGTACTGCTGAGCCTGACCGTGAGCCTGGAAGGTGTCGGACTCCTCCGGACTGCAGCCTTGTCGCAACTGCTCCTGGAACTGACACAGCGATGGAAAGGTTTCTTTTTCAGCCTGGAGGGTAAGCTCCAAAAGCAACTTGCGATGTGGGGGCGCAATCCAATGAGACGTGTGCAAAAGAATCAAACCTTCACCTTTGCGTCGACATTTGCAAACTGCCGTTTGAGTACAAAAATCTGAGTTTGAACAAACCTTTTGGAAAAATGTCACACAATCCAGCAACGTTGCAACACGTTTTTATACATGTAGGAAAAGTATGAATGTTCAATAATTTGATGTCCGATTTCGCGTGGTGTTCCTTGTTCAGAGCACAGGTGTCAAACTCAAAGCCAGGGAAGGGGGGTCAGCCCCCACCCCGAATGTAATGTGGCCGTGAAAGCAAATCAAGTGCATTGATTTTCTTGTCAATTGGAAAGTTTCTCGACATTTCTTCACGTTGCAATTCTACCCTAAAAATGTATTACTCATCCATCTTTTAAAAGAAGTGCAATAACAGTGGAACGATTACTTAGCTTCTGATTCCAAAACCAGGTTTAGCTTCTGTTTGTGTTGTTATTTTTCGCATGTACCACGAATCGGTGTCAGTTGTGGGTGAACGGCGTCCGCATCGTTCAAATGTAACGCTGCCCGGAGTTACGATACAGTAGCGATACTTGGGCGCTGTTCGAAGAGGTCCGGCCCGGAAGCTGGAAAAGCTCATTTTCAATTTCTATTTGCTGTATCGCGCGAAAATAACGGAAAGTGTGTTGAAGTCCGGCCGCTGAACCGCGCGACGTCGCACGACCACCTGAGACGCGAGCGTGACGTCGGCAGTGCTGCGTTCACGGCGCTACCTCCTGCATCTGCGCCCTGATGAGGAGGTCCAGCTGCCCACAGAGGCAAAGCATCTCCACGGCCACCTGTTCCGGACTCAGCTGGAGCGGCGTCACGGTTCTCTTCACCTGCAGCTCCACTAAGCGCGCACTCACGCACCAAACAATATGCGTCAAAAACACTCAAAACAGATCAACAAAAACAAACACACAAAAAAAAAAAGCGTTGGCTGACCTTTAAACGCGTCGGGGTAGACGCACGGCAGACAAAGCGGCTCCGATGAGCTTGCTGCCATCTCCAAAATCACTTGCGTGCAAATCCATCAAAATCCACGTCGAGCAAAAGTGGAGGCGCGAGGGCGGCCATGGGGGAGGGGGTGCCGGTCGGGACGGCGGGCTCGGGAAAGTCCCCGCTTTACCGGTCGGAGAGGTGTCGCGAGCGGCGGTCGGACGCATCCACCCCCACCACCCCCAAAGCCCGCTTCCCCCCACGCCCTGCCGGTACCAGCCGCAGTCTGTCAGTTGGGGCCGTGAACGCCCCTCCACGCTCGCAATGACGTCATGCTAAGGAGGGGGGGGGGGCAAACGTTTTTTTTTTTTTTATATATATATATATATGCACAACGATGGATAGAGTACGCTTGCTACGGTATACTCGACAGTTTTTTTTTTTTTTACATGATTATTATTGTAATGCGTTAATCAAAATACTGCAAATGACTTCTCATCCATTTTGTGAGCCGCCGCAGCCAATCGCAGCTGTCCTCGCGCGGGAGGCGGGGCGCGCCCTCTTCCGGTCACCAGCCAATCGCAGGCAAGCTACTTTCAACTCCGCCCACCAAGACTTTACTTGCTCGTTAGCACGAGTTCAGTCGCTAATTGAGTCGTTTTCCCCCCCCCCCAAATGTTGGGACATTGTTGTATTTATTATTATTAATTAATTTCATTCATCAGAATCGATCTATTGGATGTAAGCAAAATGTAACTTTAGATACTGTTTATTTTTAAATGATATCAAAATAGATTTAATTCTTCTATGCTTCAAAAACAAATATTACCCTATCAAATAATGACCCAGTCAATCATTCAAATTTTAAAATGAAACGTGTGCCTTGAGCTGCTCAAACCACGTTTCTTTCAATAAAAGGTGATGTAACGTCAATGTGCTGAAATTCTGAGTTGCCAAGGGGAGAAGTGAGGGCGGCTGGCAAAGTGGAGCCGGAGAATTCAGTACAGTGAAGAAAGAAAACACATTTTTGATGCGGAGGCGCTGGCTGTTGTCGTTCCTCAAATAAACAAAGGGAAGTGGCACTTTAAGATCCTCCAGGCTTTGCTTTATTGAATAGCACGATCGGTCGGACACAGCGGATCAAATGCGCCCGTCGTGATCAAATGCGGCGAGTCGCACTTGTGGATGTCATCAAATGCAGACGGAGGTCTTGACACAAGACCAAGGACTAGCTCATGATTCCTCACATCATCAACCTTCGTGACATCAGCACAAAGGCTACTCAAATATACAACAATGTACATGTTTTTGTAAACAAATGTCATTTCAATACATAATATTCTGTTTACAAGTGCCCCCCGTTAAGGGGAAAAATAAGATTCATATTCAAAATATACCTTATGTGCTCATCTTAAAGCGGTAAATCACAGCAACCGACACATTGCGGTCGACGGCGGCCGAAACGACGGACGTCGGATGCGGCCTTCGTCCCGGTAAGGGCGGCGAGCGATTCCTCGTCGTCCCTTCACTGGCGCGTGCCGGGCGGCAAAGTGAGGCTGGCCATCAGCTCGTGGACGGACGCGAATATGGTGCACTCCCCTGGTGGACGGGAAGAAAAAAAAAAAAAGGCGAATATCCCATGAACATCACACATTCGTCCGTCATCGACCGCTTTTCCCATCCCGTCTGTCGATCCCGCTCGTGAGCGACACCCCAAGATACTTGAACTCCTCCACTTGGGGAAAGGATCTCATCCCCGACCCGGAGAGCGCACGCCAGCCTTTTCCGACCGAGGACTCGGATTTGGAGGTGCTGCTTCTCATCCCGGTCGCTTCACACTCTGCTGCAAATCGGTCCAGGGAGAGCTGGAGATCGCGGCTCGGTGACGCCAACAGAACTGCCCCCGACGTTGCAACCGGGACAGCCCCGCCTTTAGGAACCCCGCGAACATCGTTTGCCCTTAAAAGCGGGACGCCCAACAACCGACGACGCCACGCTCTCGACAAGTGATCGATCCTCTTCAGCGTTCACTTTTTTGGCTTTGAGTCAAGACGAAAGCTAATCGCCAATCACCTCAAAGTCCTGCTACTAAATCGGTGCACGCCCAGCTCAAGGCAAAGCGCAAGAAGGACGTTCCCTTAAATGAATAAACTGTGCAAACTGCGCTCAACTGAGTCCGACGCAGGGGCCTTCAAGATGATCAAGAGTAAAGCCCCCGCTCATTATTTGGCTCAAATAAAAGACAAGGCTAGAATTAATAAGCGCTGGAGTGAGGCACGCAGGTCAGGATCGGACGGTTGAATGAATGGCTCAGCTAGAAATGTAAAATATTAAGGTGTTGCTTCGAGGCCGTCCGGAAACGCCTCGCTACGAGATCCTGGAAGGTCAAGCCACACCACACTCTTTGGTTTTGTCGTTCAAACACGTCCTTTTGGTGGACGTTTGCTGTCAAACCTTTTGAAAATGTGTCCAGTGGGAAAAAAAACAACAACGTAAAATCATCGGACAAAAACCCGACGTGTCCTCAGAGGAAAACAACGTTGAATCAAAATTGGAAAGTTACGCAAAGAAAAGGCGCCGGCCAAGACAAACACATGTGCAATCTTTCCGGGACCGGGAGGCGGCCTCACCCTGTCTGGCGGGGTGCATCTCGTTGAACCTCTTCAGGATGTTGGAGACCATGAGCGCCGCCGCCCCGGAAGAGCTGTGCTGCCGGGGGATGTCGGCCTGCTGCGTCAGGCCCGACGCCATGTCGTACACGATGGGCACGATGATGCTCAGGGGCTCCTGCGGCACCGCCACGCGCTGGGTCAGCTGCAACTGCGGGCGCCACAACGCACGCAGTCAGCGGGTTTCGCCAAGACGCCAGCGCCCGGAAGGCTCGCGGCGGCGTGAACTCACGAAGAAGAGCATCTTGGACTTGAGGACCACGGCGATGGTACCGGGCGGCGCGATGGGAGGGGCGCTGGGAGGTATGGTCAGGCAGAACTGGACGTTCCACTTCAGCTGGCCGGCTTGGTCCGGGAACTGCGGGGGGACGACAGAAGCGCCTTCACAACGCAGTCAAAATCCTCTCAAAGCTTTTTCTCAAGCCGCCGCATTTGCGTTCAAACATTTGGATGAACTTTTCTACTTTGCTACTTGGGGAATTGTTTGAGGAGCGCTGCAGAACCTGTACCGCCCCATCACGGGCTCACAGATGGTGGTCAGAATGGAAAGCAAATTTGAGGGGGACATTTGTGATTGGAGGACAAGGATCACTTTCAACAATCAAACGAAAAAGAGGACGACGAGCGACACCAAATGTTGGGTTACTTGAGCCATCTTTTTTTTTTTTTTTTGTCGTCGCTCATTTCCCGGTCGGGCGGGGTCCGTTTTGCCGCACGCAACCACGAAAGGGGCAGAAACAACCAACCAGTTCCAGCTTCATGATGCGCACGCAGTCCCGCAGGATGTGCGTGGGGGCCCCCAGGAGCTTCGTGAAGGCGTTCAAAGTGTTGTACTTGAAGGGGGGGCCGGCAACCTTGAAGAGAGGACACATTTGCACATCACGACGGGACCACCCCGTCGACATATTTGAACACTTCCACTTTAACCTTCAGGGTGTTGTTGTCGAGTGTGCCTGCAGCGTCTTCGTGACATTTTTCTTTTTTAAAACAACATTTAAGACGAGAATACAGTTGACCCTTTTATGGCTACAACGAGTACACGTTTAAAAATGAAAAATAAGCACCTCGGAAGAGATTTTTCAAATAGACGCAGTACAGCAAATGAAAGGATTATTCATTTTGTGTTTTGTTTTGATGTCACATTTCAATGGAGTAATTCTGGAAGGTTTGCGGCTTTATTCCTTTGAGCTTTTATTTTGAAGGTCACGGACATGACGCATTTCGCTTTGTTTTGGGCCGAGCCGAGAGCCGTTCTGGCTCCATTTGTGAGTTCCGCCGCTGCCGGATCACGAGCGACGCTTACGGCTGCGTGACCGTCACCGCAACGTCGTTCTGTCTCAATTGACGGTCGTCGTACGAGCGCCGCTTCCACCGCCGGAGACAAATTCCTTGTACGTTTCGACATCCCCGGCGAATAAAGTCGATTCTGATTCTGAACAACGCAGCGCGGTTACATTTATTACGTGAGTGCTGCTTTTCATCTTTTTGGCTACGTGGATCCATATTATGAGCTGCACATTTGACCGGAAGAGAAGAAGAACGTGACGGTACGCACCCGCATCTCAAAGAACTTCTCCAGCACCTGAAGTTCCTCCTGGGACCAAGGACCCGCGTTCTCCGGCGTGACCTTGAGCTGCAGCGTCTGATAGTTCTTTGGGTTGAGAGCCACGCGGCACTTGAGCACGTCGGTCTTGAACATGATGACGCCGGGCTCGTTGGAGTTGACGATGGAGAGCTGCACGGGAGGCCGGCGGTGAAACGCGAGACATTTCGGATTGGGCCCGTCGGCGGATGGGTCGGAGGCTCACGTTGGCTTCCTGCTGGATGATCCGCTGCAGGTGCCGCCTCATGATGACCGAACCCAAGAAGCGCTCCAGCGGCGAGCAAAGGTAGCTGCCCGCCAGGCCCGGCACCAGACACGGCGTGGGCGAGGGCAGCAGAAGAACGTGCAGCGCGTTGTGGGTCAGGATGGTGGGGATGGAGGCGGCCCAGGGACGCTGGGGTAGCTTGCGGGGTGGAGGCATGCTGCTGGGCATGAGTTGCGAACCTACGGGGAAGAACCCAAAAGGACACATATTTTGATTTGAGATGGTATTTTAATATTCCGGTACTTCAATTAAAATGGGGTTTTCATATTACCCGACTCCAAAAAAAAAAAAAAAAAAAAAAGTCCCATCGAGTGACTCAAAACGTGCATCCTCACCGATCTTTGCACCGGCGTCATAAAAACCTGTCCCGCATTTCAGATATCTGATATATGGTTATGATAAAGGAGGACGTGTGCTCAAAAGAAAACGAGTTCATCTATGATTCAGACGCTTATTTTGAAATGAATTTCAGTACAAACGACAGTAAACCAGGTCGCTGGCGGTGTAGCGATATTGTGGTGCGGCCAGCCGTGGGATCCAATCTGCCCTGCGGCTGCCCGGTCCGCCTTTGGCCCAACGTTAGCTGGGATAGGCCGCGGCGCTCCCGCGACCCTTGTGAGGACAGGCAGCTTGGAAGATAGATGGACGTCACAAAAACGCCAACAAAATCATTTCGAAATGAGATTTGTTGAAGTCGTGCGCAACGACTTGGCTCCAACTTTTGTTGGACTTTTGATTTGATTGTGTATATTTTGGCAAAACTACAAATTGGCTCGTTGCACTTTCAAGGTCCGGTGATTTAACGCATTTGTGCCAACGCGACCGATCTTGTCATGACATCGTTTGAGCTCTTCGGAAGCCCTTTTCTTCCCTCGGGTTTTCCAGAAAGGCCACACCGGAAGCAAGATCCCCCTTTGGACCAAAGAATAAAAGCCCCGGAAACATTCCGTTTTCTCGTCCAACCGATACGCGGCTTGCATTTCATTCATGAATAAGTACGGTTCGGGCAAAGAACGTTGGGAGAGACGCATTTACCGCTTCCGGCACGCGGCGAGTGGGGATCGGGGAGCGGCGAGTGCAGCGACGGGTTCCCGGGGGACATGCCGTGGATCCTGGCCCCCGGGGAAGGACCGGAGACCTGCGGCGAGCCCGGCCACTGGCCCCTGTGGCTCGGAGACACCATGGCGTACGGAGAGCTGGGGTCCAGAGCACCTGGCGTGAGGGACAGCCACAATCTTGACATGCGCGCAAAACACGAGAACCCGAAATCAATACCGGGGGTGAGCCCGCTCGTTCAAAGCCGCCGTCATCGTCCCGTGAGTTCGCAACCGAAACGACAGCTCGGCGAGGGAGGTTGGCGTTCAGGCATCTCCGAGGCCGCCAGCGCGGTGCCCGTCTTACCGTGGGGGCTGGCAAAGCTCGTCTGACCCATGGCTATGCCCAGAGAAGATGGAGACGGGGTGGGACCGAAAGGAGAGGGAGCCCTCAGCGCTCCGCTAGGGGAGCCAGAGGCATGGATGGTCCCTGCACATACATACACACCATCTTGTCAGACTCCAGGGCGCGCCGCTCGTGCGCACACGCGAAAGCTGGGCGGCGCGGGCGGAGATGACGCAACACGGAAGGGCCGAGACATTTCAGACGAGAAAAGGAAAGCGATGTCGGCAAAAATGGCGGATCCTCCCCGGTGAAATGGGGCGTTGCTCGGAAGGGGGAGGAGGGGGGGGGAAAAAAAAAAAAAAAAAAAAAAAAAAAGCTCAGCATGGCGGTGACGCCGCACGGCGGGCCGGCCCAAGAAGCTCGCATGGACCGCCGCACCTTCGTCAAGCGCGTACCTGGCGATTGCGTGGGCATCATGGATGGCGAAGGCGTGACGTTGGCGTGGTAGTTTGGCGGCGGCGACGTGAGCGGCGGGTACACGCCGCCGCCGGCCGCCCTCAGGGTTTGGGGCTGAGCCTGCAGCTGGCTCACGGGCGTATCCATCACGTCGGCGCCCACCGGCGACGGCGGGTTGTCGTCTTCGTTGACCGAACGTCTGCGGGCGTCCTGGTTGCCGTCCACGAACATGCTCAGGAAGGTCTGCAAGAGGCGTTTTTAATGATACTTTTTCCATCTCATAAGGAACCGAGAGAACTGTAAATTCACAATTATTACTTGAAATAGAATGTGACAAATATTCGCCACTATTCTGCCCGTTGCTGTTTTATTTACTCCATTGTGTCATTTTTTTGATATTTTACGTGTGTTCATTTTATGCGTAGCGTCTTCGTTGATCCGCGTGGTACATCCGGAACGCGATGCCTGCATCATCGTGTGTTGTGACATTCCATTACATTTAGCAATATTTGCGGGTAAAATCAGAATGCGGTGCTGGGTGGACATTGGTGCCGTTGCTGAATTGAAATTGTGTGGTCCTGGCCTCTCTTCCTTTTCTTTGTCTTCATCCGCTTTCCTGATGGGCGTAAATCAAGAAGCAAGGACGCTCCCGACAAGGAGTTTGGCTGACCGTCTTTTCGTTGTTAATGCTGGGAAGCGCAACGCCTCGCAGAAGAAGTCCAATTAGAGATGATGACTATTTGCGGGTACAAGGTTTGGGGGCATTTCCTACAAGTTTCTCGGAGGTGGGAATTGATTTCGTGCGTGCGCGATCGCCACCTGCAGAATCCAAATCGATACAAGTGAATCCACGCCACTCACTTTGAGTCCAGGAGCCGGGTAAAAGCCTTCCACAATCTTGGTGTTGTCGAAGAGGCTGTACGCTCCATCCCTGATGGCCACCACGCCGCGGCTGCGGCAGTAGATGTCGATGCAGTACATGTTGCGAAAGGCCAGCCGGATATGCGTCGGCGACTGGGGCAGGATGGAGAAGCACTGGTAGGCGGTGTTGGTGCGCTGGGTCAGGCCCAGCATGGGCACGGTGGGGAGCTTGTTGATGGCGTTCAGAGGGGCCTGCGTGTCGTAAAGGACCTGCGGGAACACGCAACTTGATCAACCCTTGCATGTTTGTGCATTCCTTTAGTGGCACAGCTCTTTTTGGAACCCATCTTCCGTTAGTCACCATTTCATGCTCAGCCCCAAGCAATAACAGCATTGCTTTGGCGTCGCCATTCGTTGATATACAGTAGTCATCTATAGAAGCCACAAGATGATGACAATCTTAAGCTTTCTTACGTTCCGCAATCATTCCGTGAGAATCTTGCGAGGCACAACCCTGAATGAAAACCCACCGCATGAGTGGCATCGCTAAACATTTGTCGACATTACAGTATGGCGTTGACAACGAGATACCGTTCCGCCTCCGACACCACCGCTCGAAGGCCGAATACCGCCAGACTGACTTTTGCCTCTCGGTGCCGTTGACGCAAAAACCGGAAAAATGCGTCTCTGGGACGAGGTGGCGCACGGCCGCAGTTGTGTTTACCTGCAAAAGCTGAATGACGTTGGGGCTCTTGTTGAACATCTCTTGCAGCTGGTGGAGGATGATGTTGTGGCAGTTGGAGCAACCCGAGTTGGGCCCGACGGTGCCGAGGGCCAGGTGGAAGCGTTGGCTGTTGGAGTTCCACTGGAGGGTGACGGAGCTGCCTTTGGTGCTGCCGTAGCACAGGATCAGCTTCCGGAAGTTGTACAGCCGCACCTCCGAGAACAGGGCCAAGTACGACGGCAGCTCTGGGGGGGTCGCGACCGGGAGATCGTTAGGAGACGCCGCGCTCGCATGTCGACTCGCAGTTTAGGAAATGTACACAGTCCCTAAAAGGGGCTGTAACCGCCACATAGCTGCAATGGACTGTCTTGGACCTTTGGTGCTCCCGTCGTAGCAGCAGCCGCGGCCAATTCAAAATCGACAACAGTCGCTGCATGAGAAAGGCTGCAAAACCGTCAAGGATCCCGGCGATCCCAACCGTGGTCTGGTCCGAGCATTACGGCAGCCTCAGAACCACAACGAGCAGGCTAAACCACCCTTGCTGTCATCAACCGATCGCTCATGTTTTTATGACGCACCACTCACGGGGCAGGAGTCAGGGTACGCCCTGATCTGGTTGCCAGCTCATCACGTGGGCACACGGAGACAGACGACAGTCGCGCTCACAATCGCCCCAACTTGGGGCAATTTAGAGTGTCCAATGAATGCATGTTTTTAGAAAGCCACGCGGGCACGGAGAAAAGAACATGGCGGGGGCTGGCATTTGAACCTCATCCTCAGAACCGTGAGGCGGGTGCCGCCCCGGAGACTTTTTTCACATGCAATATGGCAGCGATGCAACACAGACGGAATCCGAAATGGCCACGCGTTCGTGTTGGCGTTTTCTGGTACCTGGCAGTGCCCGAGAAAAGTGAAGCACACACTGGTACAGCTGACTGATGGCGCTCCAGTCATTGAGGAACATTTCAACCACTTTGCGCCCACCCACCGGCTCTGACAGCGGGTTCTCGTAGGTGAGGTACACGTGCCGCGTGGAGGCTGCCGAGGACAAGGTTTCAGCTCGGTGTACTGCGGGCAGACGAACGGATGCGGGGAAAAAGCTCGACGGCGGACACCTTGCTCTTTGCTGTTGGTGCTGTTGAGGGGGCAGTTGGCCAGGACCAGCTCGGCCACCCACGTTCGGTTGTTCCTGCCCTGGAGGCGGAAGGTGCAGTCCAGGAGGGAACGCTCCAAAGCTCTTCTGGTCTCCTCTCCAACACCTTTGCAGGGAGGGATCCTACAAGAACAGGACATTCACCTGTGGGTGGCCGAACTCTTGTTACTGCACCTCCATGCGGACAAACGCCGCATAGGTCATCACTCTGTCATTGTGTTCATTGAAATTGCATTTATCACATTTAGTAGAGGTATGCAAAAGTGAGTACTCTGACTGGTTGAAAAAAAATCGTAGTGCAAACCATAAATAAGCCAGGAAACGTGATCTGAAAAAAGTGGACTCTTCAAAATAAATGTCTGTTAGATGATGAGATTTTGAAAAAAAAAAAAAAAAAAACAACAACAGAAGCAAAGACGCTATTAACTTCCTCCCTCGCTGACATACAAATTGCATCTCTCAGTCAATGTACTTCCCTGAGACCAATTCCTATGAGACGTGTCTTGCATCATAAAGCCACAATAAAAAAAGGCTGGCAAAACCGCAAATACTGTTTGTATTACTTAAGCAGGCGGATGGCGTGACTGCTGCCGTCGCCTTCCACTTGAACGCCTTGGTTGGGGATCTCCATGTTGGACAGCTACAACAACGACAGACACCAGACGAGCGGTGAAACGAAAGCGAGCGGCGTCGCGCAAGCCGGCAGCGCGCGTCCGGTCACCTCGGTTCTGAGGCCGACAAAAGGCATGTTGGTGTCGCACATGGCCACCAGATGCGCCAACTCCTTGTTGAAGGCACTCATCTCCCCTGACCGCTTGGGCTTCTTTGGCTCCGTCTCAGCCTGCTCTCCAGTCATCTAAGGAGACATCGACAGGAAACGTCGCATTGTGGCCATCATCGAGCCATGTACAGTAATAAAGGCTTTATGACATAGATTCCATCGTCCAAGCGATGCTTCTCGTCAACGGAATATAGATTGATGTTCAGCCGCTATATTCAACTCGTGGCAGAATTACGTGATGTGTTAATTGGGGACTAACACCCAAATTGGAGAGAGGCACTGACGCCCTAAACAACTTTGCAGCAGTTGGAGGGAGCCATTTAGAGCCTACGCTTGTGTGCTAGCAAACATAATAAACAATTGACCCCTCCGTACAGGGCACTTAACCACGCCTCCCGAAGTGACGTCACGCCACGTGCGCTCACGTAAGACAAACGGTAAAAATGGCAAATACAATACAATACATTCTGAACTGAGAGAGACGCCATGCTTCTGATTTCATTCAATCGTTCACACTTAGCGGCGTTATGCTAGCGGAGAACGTCTCATTCATTTATACGAGACGTGTATTAAAAATCAAATTTAGGGCATATCTTCGTGCGAACACAGTCTGGTTAAGCTTCGCCCGCGAGCCGGCAAGAAAGCGACACGTTTGCGCAGTCGGATCATCGCTAAATATCGCTCGACAAAGAATAAGTGTGTCAATCGCTCACACGCAGCGGTGTTATGCTAGCGGAGAACTTGGAATTCATTTATACGAGACGTGTATTGAAAATCAAATATAGGGCATACCTTGGTGCAAACATGTGTGTTCCGGTTGATATTAGATGGATTGAGTTGACGATGCGGTCTTCCACAAAGTTTGATCCATCGGAGGCATTTTTCGTACCGGGTCTTCGCTTTTGGAAAGGGTACGAATCGAAGTCCCACCGACTCGCCTTTCGGGATACCCGTCGTCACTATTGCGAAGTCCGTGACTACACCTCTTGACCATATTTTTTGTTAAAGAACCCAAATACGCGATGAAACGCTACCAAAACCTATACTGGACCATGCAATGTTGTCTGAGAAAATGGCGGGAGCAAAAACGGGCTTTGGTTTATGCAGATCTCTGGCCTCTGATTGGCCAGCGACGCGGATTGCGCAATATCCACGGAGGGGTCAATTAGCATGAACTTTCTTGCGAGCGTTAACAGGGCACAAGGACACAACAACTCAGAGCCAAGTGCTGACCTTTTAAACGACATTGTGTGCAGTGGAACGAGATGGTCAGGTCCTCATTAGCTTGCAGGCTAGTACGTTAGCTCGTGAGCTAGCAAAGACAATAAAAAATTAACTTTTGCACAAGTGTCTCTGTTGTGTCAATCTAAACGCTGGAGAAGGAGCGAGGCTGTGGAGTAATGGACCGAACCAACGTCGGCAAGAGTGTACCGGACCACGTGGCCATTAGCGGTTGGTTAACGACGCAGCCGTCCAACCGGCTCACCGCAACAGTGACAATTTCCAGATTAACTATGGCGTCCATTTCATTTTCTTGAAGGACAGGTCGATAGTCAGACGCCTCTTCGATGTGATGAATGTACACATTTACACTTGATGTCCTTTAAGAATATTAAAATCTTACTTCAAACATTGCCCATGAACTTTTACAACAACATGATGTACAGCACTTATGTTACAACCCCCCCCCCCCCCCAAAAAAAAAACGGTTTGGAGGCCGACGACAGTCGCGGAACAAACTCAAACTGCTATTTGCGTTCAAAGGGACCAAACGGCGAAGCCGACCTTTCTCTTGGAGACGGGCCGATGGGTTCGCGTCGACATGGTGTCTTGGACGAGGTGTTCCAGGTTGGGCTTGAAATGCTGCAGGAGCTGCGCGCACACGGGTCCGTCGTCACCTTCCAGCTGAGTCACAAACAGGACGGAGTACTTGTACTGCAACGCCGTCGGATTGCTTGGCAAATCGAGCATTTCCACCACCTGCACAGCCAATCGGGGGGGGGGGGAATCAACCGCGGAGGAAATGAAGCTTGAAGAATGAAGTCTTGCGTTTCTCGCTAAGGAAATGGACTGACAATGTAGTACTGAGGAAGACGCGTGAGTTTGACGAAGAGCTTGTGCTTGCACAAATTCCCGACAGGGTGCGACGCAGCGTTTGAAAGGTGGAGGACGTCGGTGCACACGGTGGGGAGGTGCTTGACCGACTGCCTGCAGCGCTGCTCACCGAGCCAGAATCTGGCCACAAAACAAAACATCAAGACTTTGCTTCAACCGTCGTTACCGATCTCAACGGCCGTTCTCGGTCAGACTGAAAGATGTCACGACAGCTGTTGTGACAAGCGAGCATCAGACACTGATGTGCCATTGTCGTCTTGCAGCAGCGACGTTTCCCACGCGAACTCACTTGAGTTGCTGAAGCCAAGACAGGATGCGCTTCATGTCGTCGTTGACAGTTTTCTCAATGTCATCCAGCATTGATTGATCTAACGGAAGAAAGCGCCGCCATTAAAGAGGACCCGACGGATGCCGACGGATGGCGCTCACCTAATCCGTACAGCATTGGCTGCAGCATGCCGGAATGCAAGTCCACAAAGATGTGCAGGCACTCCGAGCGACCGCAGGGCTCCAGGATGGGAATGACCAGAGTGGGGAGAGCGCTTTCGATGAACGCTGAAGGCCAGACAGAGAAACGTACTTGCCGGAACTTTTCTCTGACACGCGGATGACAACTAATTCAATAAACAGTAATCCCGTGTTGTATCTCGGCTCATTTAATGTGGATTCGGTCTCACATTTCGGACTCTTTTGAAGCAGAAAAAGAAACCTTCCTGACTTTCAAACACAAGCAGCCAGAGTTTTACCAAATACTGTAAATTCACAAACGCCAACCTTGGCTGACAATTAGCGAATGCGCCAACTCTGAACAATATGGACAGGCACAAACCCAACCCAAAAGGATTGCTTTGCTTGATTTGCTACAACCCGAGTACTCTTGAGAGTACTTCATCAAGGCATCGCAATGAATTTTGGCTTCCCATCGTGCTTCTGGCTGACTAACGACAACGCCAAGAGGCGTGACTTTGAGGAACGCTGGCTGCCGATGGTTAAGGCAGGAAATCAGCTCGCGCGTGGATGACCTCGAGTGGACAAATCAAGTACCTGCACCTCACTCACTGTCACGAACTGGCAACGAAATCCGTGGATCGTTAACATAATACCCAATTTTCTACAACGTTACCCTACCAATAAATGAATGTTGACGGAAATTCATTTTGGATGACAATATTGTTCCAGCATTTTGGACAGTCGTCTTGATAAGAAAATGGTGCGAAAGACGTACAGCTGTCGCTCGGATTACTGCCCTTCAGAACGGCCTTCAGCTCCAGCAACTTCTGGTGGGAGCGCGCGTGAACGCTGTCGATGAGAAGCTTCTCCACAGACAGGTGGTCAATCTGAACACGGAGGGAAGCAAACATCATTACTTGCCGAAACAGAAACAAAAGTGCCAGCTTTCAAACCGATAAAACTTACTTTCAGTGCTCTCTCCGTCAATTTGGAGTCGCACGCAGGGAGGGGGGGCTCGTGCGAGATCTGCAGCGGCTTCGATCCGTCCGATTCGTCAATCCTGATTGTGACTTTATGCACAGAGGCCGTTCCCGTTTTCCTACCGAGCACCTGCTGGCTGCGGCGGGTAAAAGAAGACAAACCGAGACGTGGGGTCGGTGCGCCACATTTGACATAGCGAGACCTTTAAATCGGAATCCATGTACGACTCCGCAGCCACGTGGTGGTGGACCACAATCCATATCCATGTGGCACATATAAATCCAATCAAATGTGATTTTTAGGCACAAAAAAAAAAAAAAAGGGACATCTGGTCACCCCTGGCTCTGTGAGGTCATGTCGATGTGCGCGGGGACCATTTCAAGGCTTACTTCCAGACAGTGAGGGTGAGGTATTTCGCAGGCACGTATCGCTCCTCCTGCACCAGGTCCCCCCAACGCTCTCTGACAAGCATCAAGGTCTGGGAGTGGAGGACCTCCAGCTGCAGCGAGAGACAGAAGGAGTCTGCAGACGACGGCGTTAAAGAAGACACGTTTGGGAAAGTAGCACGCGCATCATCCCATCAGCATTCAACATGCGCGCCGGCGCACGCATCCCTCGTCACAGCGCTGCGAAAAAGACCCGTTTGTCCGCCGCACAGGCTGCTCTTTGAAGCGGTGAGCAGCAAAGCTCGCGCCGGTGCAGGAAAGACGGCAGCGCGGAGATTGCATCGATTAGCGCAGTCACGCAGCACTCTAAAAGCAAAGAAAAGGCCCTCTGTATTTTGCTCACTTGTGACAAACGCACGAGCGGCCTTGGTTACGCAAAGCCTTCCTAAACCTGAGGAGAACCACGCCGACCGGTGACTTGCATTTCCGCTGCACTGTGACAAGATCAGAATCAGATCTGTTGGACAAGTATGCAAACAACACGCAAGAAATTTGCCTCTAGTCGTTGGAGCCGCCCGAGTACGACATGCACGTTGAGCAACGCAGACAGCCATTTGAAAAGACTAAAGGACGCAGCCTTCTAGCATTCCCAGCACTTCAAATGCCCACTACAGAGATCGTCCAGTGCAAAGGGTGGCGAGACCTCCAAGGAGTGGATGCAGGTTCAAGTGACGAGCGGTGCGATAGTCTGGGACCGGGGTCGATTGTGCAAATGTTGCGGATACTCCTCAGTCGATTGCGCGAGGGGTGCGGATGCTACGCGCGTACCAGAGGCTAAAAGTTAAAACAAAACAAAACAAAAAAAAAACCTTTGAAATGATTTATCTTGGGCAGATATTTGAGTCTCATGAAAAATGAACGTCTGTTAATTGTTTTAATTGACAGTGCTTTAACAAAAGTAAATGAATGAGTTAAATGTTTTGTTCATCGCATGAATAATTTGGGGGACCGGTGCCCTGGCCCAAAATAGGGTCTGTGCAATTGTATGGAAATAGTGTCTCTCTCTCTCTCTCTCTGTCTCTCTCTCTCTCCCTCCCTCTCCTTCACTCACTCACTCACTCACTCACTCACTCACTCGCTCGGAAAGGATACGCAAGCAGTTGTACATGTCCTGCAGCGGTTTCTCATCTGCACACAGGCGCGCTTGCACAAGCTCGTGGATGTAGTTGACCTGCAGACTGTGCACCAAAGCTCGGCCATCTGTTGCCGGAAGACGCACGGCCAGTCATTGATGAACGACCACTAATGATCATGAGAGGACAAGCAAAAGAGGGCAACCCGCGTCAAGCCTTACCACCGGTTTCCTTGTCCTCCACCAGAATCTCTAACTTCAGCAGTCTCCAGGGAATATCCGGGTCGTCGCCCATCACCGTCAGCGTGGCCTCAAATTCTCCCTCCACTCGAAACTTCACGCGGCCGTTAGCTGCGTGTGCAAACGTGCTGGCGAGCGAACTACCAAAAAGGGGCTGAACGACACATGGACAAGATGAAAGAGGCTTACCGACAGTGAGGTTAGCCAACTGCGGGGGCAGGTCTGTGGTGACGAGGCGGTGTCGCAGGATCTGATTCAGCTGGTTCAGCGTGCTCACTTTCTCAACTTTGGTGATGGGGTCAGGAGGAATGATTTTATCCTATCAAAAACAAAAAAAAAAAAAAAAAAATCAGGGAAGATGCTTCAAGCAACCAGAGTACCTGGGCCTCCTTTTGCCCAGCAGTAATAACAGGAAATGCAATTTCCTCGGTTAATAGGCTCCGGCACGCCCGCGACCCGAGTGAGGATAAGCAGTACAGGAAATGGATGAAATGATTGCTATTGCGCACATGCAGACAAAACAGCAGGACCTACCGAGGCATGGAAACACTCCCGCCAATGAATAAAAGACTTATTGCTTCACTGCACGGTACTAACGATTACCTTAAGTTTTAAAAAAAAAAAAAAAAAAAAGGGGGGGGGGGGCGTGTTTAACGCCATTTAACATTCCAGTTGACAACGATGTGATCGTGCCACAATGTCGTTTGCGAGGGACTGTTTGATTACTTCCGCTCAGTCTGCTTTGCACCATGCCCTTACGTTGAACTTCTACATTACAGTAACTGGCAAAGCTTTGCGAACGAAGGAACGACCGACCGGCAGACAGACACTTTGATATATAAAAGCTACTCCACGCAATAAGCCTCTCTACAGGCGTCAAATGATACTGATGTACAAATCTGACACAGACAAGAAGTGAAATTAGTCTTGAAAACGTGCAGTGGAAATCGAAAGCCTTTCGTCGCGAAAGCTTCAAAGCGGGCTGACCCGTATGCAGGTGGGCAAGCGCGGGTAGGAACCCGTCGTGAGGACGTCGATGGCGAAGGGGATGGCGAAGCTGGGCAGGCGCGCGTGAACCAGGGCGTCTCGGGCGAGCGACGCGAGGCGGTCCGCCGTGTCCACGAACAGGATGGTCTGCTGATCCAGGAAGCTGGAGATCATCTGTAGCCATGGAGAGCATAACTTCAAAAGTAAATACCTGCAATTCCATGTATACTGTACTTGAAAAAAAAATTCATTGTGAACTTACAGCACATTTCTCCACCTTCCCCGCGTTGCTTGCCCACTTCACCAGGGCCAGGAGGCGCACAAATAGCTGCCGGGTACGACTCGCAAACTGGACAATCTCGATTTTCCTTTGAGAAAAGTGTCACATAAAAGATGATCCGCAAAGCGGGGGATAAGTTGGCCAACCAAGTCAAATGAAAACGCTCCACGTACCTCTCCATGTCCGTTTTCCTGGGAAGTCTAAAAGAAGAACAGGACCACGGAATTACATCCAATGCGTACACTTTGAACCAGAATTGAATTCGCTTTTACTTGCTTTGATTTGATTTTTTTGGAGAAAGGTGACGCGATCACAACATGAGCAACACCTCCGCAATCGAATGTGAAAACTTGATGTAAAACATAATAATATAATGTTGAGTTTTGGTGGACGACGTCGGGGATTAATTGCATTCAATTAAACTGCGGCGCTCACCTGGGCCAGACCGCAAATAATGATTCTGCTGATAAATTATTATCGCAAACAAAAAAACAAAACAAAAGCAAATATAATTGGGGCTAACCCGCCAATGTTTAGCAAATCAATTTGAAAGGATTATCACTTATCTGACACCCAGTCGTGCTCTGAGAAACGGGCGGCCCAGTGGGAGAGGTGGAAAATTGGATTCATCGACAACTCATAAACGATCCCCAAAAAGGGGGACAATTGATTGCTTGGAGATCCCGTTGAACTTCAAATGGTCCAAATCAACAACACTTCCACGAAAGAAGACTTTGACTTTGGAAAGCAACGAACATCATTTATCAATATTTAATCAGAACTTATGCTTGCACATTTTCTGCACTGTCACCTTAAACGATGATCCTGTTTTCTGACAAAGGAATGAATTTTTTTTTTTAAAAAAAAAAAGGGGTTTCAATTGAAATAATAATCAGCAGATGTGTCCGCTTTTGGTATGATGGTTAGTGCCAGGACCGGTTTGCTTTACACAACTCCCAAATGCCATAGACGGGCAAACGAGTACCTGGCACGTCGAAGTGTCACAATTACTGTTTGGGATCGGATTAGATGCGAGCAGGTGTACCTAACAAAGTGACCGAACGAGGAGCGTGCTCCTCCTGCACTTTTTTAAGAGAGCGAAACGCCTCCCAGTAGATGAGATCGTCGGCTCGAACGCAAGAAGCATTTTGTGTTTTCTGAACGTGAAGAGGGGGTCAAGAGGACTGACGACTCCTGGCCTTAAACGAGCGTGACGTGGGCCGGGTGGACTTTTTCTTTTGCGGCCCGCATCGCTTCAGCTACTCACAGCTCCGCCAGCAGCGTGATTTCATGGTAGGTTCTCTGCAGGAGGAAGTCGATCAGCACACTCAGCCGGATCCCGTGCGGGGCCAGGGCTCCGGGGGCCGGCGGCTGGGGACCCGAGACCACCGGGCCGCCGAGCGGCACCAACTGGCCGTCGGCGGCTATCTGCACCGGGGCCATTTTCCAAGGCTGACGACTGCGACGAGCGAGCGAGCGAGCGGGCGGCGGGGCGAGGCGAGGCGAGCCGAGGCGAGCCGAGGCGAGGCTCGACCGGCGCTAAAACGAGAGACTGCGGGCTTGCGGCGGCCAAAATCCGGGAGGAAAGCGCTCGGGACCGGCCTAACTACATTTCTCTCCGCGATCGACTGAAGAAACCTCTACGGGAAAGGTTTTGAAAAACAGCAAAAGGTGCAATCGCGCTGCGGGAACGGATTCAATGCTGCTTGGCCGCCATCTTTGCTAATTTGGCTCTTTGCCTCTTTGGCTCTTTGGCGGTTTGCCGGTTTGCCGGTTGAGGAGAAAACCCAAACAGGAGCCTTCCGGGACGAGGAGTCAGTCGCTCAAGAAACCGGGAAGAACGGAACACGTCGAGGCGCTTCTGCTTGCCACACTCAAATGGCTCATTTTCATACTTCAAATCGATTTCAGCAAGATTTGTTTATACAGCGCCTTCGTTTCATTTGATTGATTTTCGGATAACTGAGCTTCAAAAGTGCACATCCTCGGCTAGGATAGGATTCCAATTTAACAAAGTTTGGAATATGCATTGCTCAGACGCTCATTTTAATGAGGTTTTTCATTGAAACGTGCCTCAACATATTGCGCAAACAGAGTGCAAATGTTTATCAATACAATATTAAACAGTTCCACGTGTTTTGTACAGGGGGGCAAATAAAAATCCCCCAAAAATGTAACGGAATAAACCTCATGGTGACTGACGTCAGCAAATCGCCTAAGCACTCAGATCAGTAAGCATTTAAAGAATTAGCACTCCACACGCGTCTTTGCCATTTTCTTGGGCTTAAAAAAAAAAAAAATTAATGATGCCTCCAAGAAGGGTAAATATTTTGAAAAGGCTGATACCTGATGTAACCATTACTATACAACAGGGAACACGACACAAATGGCAGTTGTTTAAAATTGGAATGTATTTTCAGGCTATTAGTTGCATATTACCGGTAACAAAAGGTAACTGTTCAGAAACGACTTTTTTTCTGGGGGGGGGGGGGGTTTGTAATGAAGTCTAGATTATTTGAAACTCTTAATGACGTCATTCTCGTAGGTTTTAATAGCCCTTCACTTGGTAAATAAAAATTGACGACACCCCCCGACCTAAACGCTCTGAATCAGACAAGGCAAAACTCGAAACCCCAATTTGAGAGAGGATGGAGGGGTCCCCCTTTCACAATGTCGAGTGGGCAACATTTATCTGAGCGGGTCCTGTTGGTCTGAGGTTCACTTGTCCGTTCATTCCGCTCATGCTGAAACAGCCATGCTTGAAGTCCTGTATTTAAAAAAAAAACAACAACAAAAAAGATTGATTTCAACCCATAATAATAAAGAGAATCAAGAGAAAATACACCAAAGTCATTTCGTGGCACGTGAAGGCCGATTGTAATGTGAATAACAAGTTCTTGAACTTGTATGAGGAAAATAATAATGATAGTAATGACCATTTTGATGAATGAAATAACTTTGAGTGATCAAACAAAATCAGCAAACAGTAAACTGAAAGGCTAAAGTTGACTGCTTTGCATTCAAACTGACAAAAGTAATTGTGCAAACTTGAACTAACTTGATTAAAGGTAGCGTGTGCAATAAACACACGCACACACACAACTATGTGTCCTGACAGTCAAGTATTAATAAAACTACCTGGTGAAAAATCATCCCTCTCTGGCCTGGTGTTAAATTATTTTGAATGATTATTTTACAACGAGTCACAGCGTGACGTGGTTAGCCAGAAGGAGGCTGGTGAGAAAATGGACGTGATCGGTCGTCCACGGGACGGCCGACGCTCACTTTAGGGTGGTCGCGGCCTCCCCTGGCCAACGTGTTGCTGTTGACAGACCAAATGGCGATGACCCACTCCGATACTCTTTTCGCACGACGCTAAAGACAAAACCGGCTTCATAGCAAGCTCGTGAGTTCGACAATTTACGGGTGTCGCCCTTCAAACTGCAAATACAGGACATACAAGTACCATTTGGAAAAAAATAAGATACGTTTGTGTTACTTTTCATGGCGAAGGCCGACGAAGCAGAAAGTAAGTTTCTTTCGGCTTGTCCCTTTCGGGGTCGCCACAGGGTGTCATCTCAGATGAACGCACGTATATGTTTGGCACAATTTTTACGCCGGATGCCCTTCCTGACGCAACCCTTGTCAGGGAGGGCGAAGGCCGATGATGCAATCGGAGAAAAATCTGATATCTATGTCAGTAATTAGGACCTCCAGTAAATATGTAGCGTGGGGACTTTAGCTTTAGCAGGGATGCCCAGACTTCCCTTTGCCCAGTCACTTCACGCAGCTCTTCCGAAGGGATCCCGAGGCGTTCCGGGCCAGCGGGGAGACGTGGCCTGGGTCGTCCACGGGGTCTCTTTGCAAATCATGAAATTTCATTTAGGGATCACGACCGTGAAGACATTTACAATCTTGGCAGAACCAATTCCAGCAAGTCTGAAGGCTGGGAGTAATCCAACATCTGAAAGTGATGTGAAGTCTTGTGCTGGATCCTTATCTTGGCATCTTTATTTTGACAGTCTGCCGTTCATCACTGCATTTCTGAGACACCACTCTAAGTATTGAATAACTACTTTTTGATTGAAATAAAAGTACATTGCACTGTGCCATTGTGCGGTCCATGTAACTCAGCTTTGGACTGACAATACGTGCAAGATGAGCATCAGTGGTTAAACGGCTAACGGAGTGATTACAATTCAGAAATGTCAGTCTGCTTTTGTGCATTTATTTATCAGGGATTACAAAACAAATCATGAATGATAATTGAGCAGAGAGAGATCAAAAGCAACATGTATAGAAAATCCACAGTGTCAGTGCATCGCAGAGAAGAACATAGGTGGCACAAAATATTGTCATTACAACGTACTGACTGGATTGTCACTTGTTCTAATGCAATAGGGCATCAGATATCAATACTGCTACGGCATGATGAAAACCAAATATGTACAGTTGTCAATCTCCAGTCTGCATACAGTCCAGACTACTGATAAAAGCAAGCTTTACCCCATGTTTTTGAAGATTAGATTTTCTTTCACAGGAGATGAAAGGTTCTGTACGAAATACCTTCTTCAGTTACATATTGATATGTTGTTGTCTTCCAATATTTACACGATCACACAATCTCTTAGTGTGAAACTGATACGACGGCATCCGACCTCTTCTTCGACTGTTCACATTTGCATGGCACCTACTCAAATGTTTTGATGTTTCTTGTCATGCACACACACACACACACACAAAATTACAAAGATACTTTGTTTACCTTTCAATAAAACGCTCATTCAAAGTTACTCTCAAATATATTTGGCATTATGTGAATTTGTTCGCCTTTAAATTAGACTGCATTGTATTAGAATATTGAGGTAATCGTTCGTGCGACGTTCCAATTCCCTCAGACGATGACGGCCACAAAAACCCGGAGTATTCTTTTTAATTTAACACATCCAGACTGTCTTATTGGCACATCACATTGTCGGTCAGTCGCCCCCGCCCCCCTCCCCATAAAAAAGAAGGGACGTACGGTGTAAGAGCACCATCACGTCCATGTTCTCGCCCGAATACATATAAAGAGGATACGCACATGAACATCACAAACTTGAAAGGATTCTGCAAAGCACCTTTATATGAAATCGTTGTAGTCGCCGAACCACACGAGGGTATGCAAACGACACGTTCCTTCAGAGTTATCCGCCATCAACACACTTGAGCTTGAAGAAGTGAAATTGCGATGAGTGGACTTTATTTGGGCATCTTGAAATTTTCGCTCGCACGATTCTTTCCTGGGAATACAACGCTGGAGTAGCGGCGACTTGACAGGTCAGCGATATTCATGACTAATTCATAGCACCGTATTTTACACACACACAAAAAAAAGGAGGATACGCATTTTCAAATATAAATACGAGGGGAAAAACAGAATCAACTCTGCTGAAACAAACAAAAACACATCGTCGCCGATCTCACTAGCGGTCGACAGGTCCAGCAGCCATTTTGCTAGTTGAGTTCAAGGTTCTTCGGTGTTTTCGAGCACCATAACCGGAGAACCCGCTCCATTTGCTTAAAAAAAACACCCAACAACAACAACAAGTGAAATTGTCGACCTTTATGTGTCGCTGAACGCAACCTGAGCGTGCGGTGGGCTGAGCTCGCAGTCCGGTGCGAGGCAAACCACGGAGGCGGACCGTCCCAAGATTCGGGACTGAAGAGCAGTTCAAAGCACTTTCCGTTCACTTGATGATTTGTGGCTGGACTGCTCCCCAATCTCTCTTTCCAGACGAGGCCCGACGCTTTTGGAGTTGGACTCACTCGCGTGGCCTATTTTAAAACGGAGCGTCGCTGGCCCCGCAGCCGACTGCGCTTCCGCCATGTTGAAGTGATTCAAGTTGTGAGCGAGCGAGCGAGCGAGCGAGGACTGCTGCTGGGACCCAAGTGACAAGCCCCAGAAATTGGTCGGGAGTCAGGGGGCTGTGACTGCGCCGGTGACGCAGGGAAAAACACCCAGAAGCAAGAGAGGGGAAACGTCGGAATTCGAGAGAGAGAGAGAGAGAGAGAGAGAGAGCGTTCTCGCAGCGGCTCGGCGTCTCCTGCCAAAAGCCGTCACACCGATTCCAGGCCACGTTTATGTAATCTACGACGATACCGACGCTCAAGGCTGGACGGAGCCGGTGAATAGAGGGGAAGTCATATCAAATTCCTGGTGAGTTGTGAGCTAACTAGCTCCGTGGAGGCAATTGTTAGCCGCGCGGCTAGTAAGCGACTAGCGTCAGCTGCTGTGGTGGACGGCAGGTAACTTAACTACTGCATCGGTGTGGTTGCTGCCGTGTTGCCACTCAACGGCTGTCGCTATTGTGATCGCGTGAAGGGGCTCAAAATGTAATTGATCGTCTTTACATCACGTTCGTTCCCACGAACTCACCCGGTTTTATTGGCTGGACCCAGGCTAGTGCTGCTAGCTACGCGTCAGTTGTCGACGCTGTCTACTAGCCGAGCAATTTCTTTAAAATGTTTGGTCTGCAGCCTAATAAATGATTGCTTTGTCTGACAGCACCCACAACCTTAATATCCAGCGTTTGTGGCAATTGTTGTATTCTTATTATTGGTTGTCTTTTCGTTTGTTATGACTGCAGGGATGTGGGTAGCCTTAGGTAAAAAAAACTTGGGCGATTAGACGTCTGAACTCTGTTGAATTTCAGGAAATAGACGATTCCTGTGTTGAGTTAAAGCGTTATTCGTGGACAGCCCGACATTTTCTCGTTTCACTAAACAGTGGCCTTCGGCTTGTTCACTACATTGTTGCTTTACTTACAAGTTGTTCAAAATGATTAAATGTTGAGTCATAAGAGCTCGGCGCTTGTCAAAAGTACAACGGGGTTAGCGAACTGCACCAACTCAGGACGTTGCGCTAGCGGCTAACCTGTCGTTAGCATGTCCTGAGCTAACTGCAAATGGCGACCCGGGAACACAACTTGGTCAACGGGGAACGCCTCACAATCCCACGCAAGTCTTGAGTGCCGGTAGCGTGAGGCCTTAATTAAAATTGGCCCACTTGTCATTGGCTTCTTATCGACGCATATGTAGTGGGAGCGGTGAACGTAATGTCAGGCCGGGCCGAGCGATGATGATGAGGCCTGCACGTCTCAACGCAATTCGCTTTTGACGACAAGCAAGGCCTCCGCTGTTTGGGTGGATCGACCTGGACCTTTATTAACCTCCACCTCCGAAAGCAGACGTCAAATAGGCCAGGCATTTGCCTCCATTGATTAACGGGGATTGTTTTTTGATTTAGTATTTTTGGGGGTTTGTTTTACTATTGTCACCGCGGACTACTTGATGCTGTCATGGACGCTGCATTCATTCGTTATCGGTTCGTACTGCGCGTTACTTGTGCGTAACGCTGTGTGAATGCACGAATGTTGTAAAGCCGGTTCAGTCCAAAAGGCTGGCCGACGTGAAGTTTGTTCGAGAAAGGGCTTTTAGCGTGCAAAATGGCACGTCAGGTGGGTTAGCAACACTAGTGGATGGTTAGCAGGTGGGAGACGGGGAAGGCGGGGGTCGTTCCACCGTCTTTTGCGTTTGGCACTATTTGGTGAGCCGGGAGATTACCTTGGAAAACCATTTGATGTCGATTGCAATTATAGTTTAGGAAATTATACACGAGCTAAACAAACGCTTAAATTGCTTGCAAGACTGTGAAGACCGTGTTTTCATTGTTCCTCCACTCTAAACTAAAACCCCAGTCCTGACATCCAGGTTCGTTTATCAGAGAAATGAATGCATGTGATTTGCCGTTTCAAAAATTGCCATTGGAGCATGTTTTCCTTCTAAAGCTTTCCTCACAACGCTTTACCTCTGGAGCATTTGCGTTTTGTCAAATGTTAATATTTTAATCCAACCGTGCGGTGTGAACAGAAAGCGTTAACTTGCATTTGTTTTCGAAATTCAAACGTGACTACGACACCACAAAGCGTTGAAACGACAACAACAGGAAAGCAGGGCGAAATATATACGATGCCTATGCGCTTTTCTCAATAAGTCTGTGTGGGTAATTCATATATATGTGTGAAATATTCATCTAACACTCTTCATGTCATGATTTGACTAAATTGACTCATAAGTCTACATTAACTATACAATTTTACTATTGCAGCTGATGAAATTTATCGCACGGAAGAAATCCATCCGGTTGAGGAGGACCAATCACTTGTCTTTTGCTCCAGAAATAGGGCTGTGACTTGACTTGTAATTGTCCCTACTTACAAAAAAAAAAAAAAAAAACCAAGTGAGAGAATTGGGGTCGAAACTGTCTCAATCACGTTTTATGCGTAGCTACAATGTACATTTAATTTCCTCTTAGAGCAATGAAGGCAGTGAATTTATTTGGTTGATGGTGGAGGCCACAGCTTTGACACTGATTGGATACCTCAACTTGGCAAATTCCCGACAAATAACATTGACTTTCTGATAAAGATTTATGGTTCCTTTTCAGTGATTGGGTGCGGGGGGGGGGAAACAAGTCTAAGAGTCATTATTGGTTTCTTCTTTGTGACATTTTTTTCCATATCTGCTGTTGACAGAGTTGTCCAGTTTATTCCTTTATTTGCTCATTATGCACTAAATAGTTGTGTTGCGATATCTTCATAGTAAGTAATATGACCCCATCTTATATTGTGTTGTTCTTCTTTACCGACATCAATGCATGACAATTGAATTAAACTGCCGTATCAGAGTCGTTAACGGCCTTTGTCTTTTCCAAAACCCAATGAAGGTGGAATAGCTGCTATAATCTGAGGACCCCTTTTATTATTAATCATGCATCATATTAGCTTTAGTTAAAATGTCCTGCCTCTCTTATGGCTCTTGTACCCCCACCAACTTTTGTGAAATCTTCGTATATCCCTTGCGCCGTCAGTGCCATTTATGCAGAACGTCAATATGGAAAAGTGCAGAAAATCCAGTAATTCTGTTTATTCCTGCTCTGATTTGACGATAGGCCAATGTGACTGATCAGAATGTTGGTCTCACAGTTCTGAGGACCGGGGTTCACATCCTGGCCTCACCTTTGTGGAGTTTGCATGTTCTCCCTGTGCCTTTGTTGATTTTCTCCCGACACTCCGCTTTCCTCTCTCACCTCAAAAACATTCTTGCATTCATTGGAGACTCTAAATTGCCCCGTCGGTGTGATTGTGAGTGCGAATTCTTGATTATTTCGACGTGCCCTGAGATTGGCTAGCAACCGGTTCTGGGTGTACCCTGTCTCTTGGCCAAAGTTAGCTGGGATAGGCTGCAGAGCTCCCGCGACCCTCATGAAAATAAGCAGCTCGGATAATAAATGAATGAATATTGAGAGAAGGCAATTAACAGATTGTTTTGCAATATCGACTTGGCTGGAGAAAGCAGAGTAAAACAATACAAAGTACATATTTTGAATAGAGGAAGATTTAATTGATGTTTGACCTACATGCTAAAGGCGCCTGACGCTCAGAGCCAGTGTTCTTATCCACAGTGACTGGCGGAGAATGAAGCCATTACTCCTAAAGAAAGATTTAAAAAAAAAAAAAGGCAGATTACTGCTTGCAAAAAGAAACCAAGACATAGATCTTAACGCCTGCATATATGTCCTGTGGTCTAATGAACCATCAGTCAAGCTATTTGGCCAGAACTTGTAGACCCGAGAACACCGTGCCAACTGTGAAGCTTGGAGCGCTGTTTTTGCTGCAGTCAGGACTCCAGGAGAGTTCTGTCAAAAGTTTGTGCAAGGTTACCCAAAATGTTTCTTCCATAGGAAATGCTCCTCCATACTAAGGGGGGGAAAAAAAAAAAGTACCAACTTTTGACCACAAAGAAAACATGAAATTATCTTACAAATTCTCCCATTATTGTGGCATTTAACAAAAATAATTTTGGTGGTCCTGACTGAATTTTAGTCTGATTTGACGTGTTTTTGGACAGTGTATGTAAACTTCTGGCATCCACTGTAAATTCCAATAAAGTATATGATTTCCGTCAGGTTGTAATGTTAGTTTGACCTGACGAGAGCTCTGATTTCCAACTTTTATGGAGCAAAGGGACATATTTTGCAATTGGAAAATCTCACAGCGCACCAGCCAACAAATGTGCCACAAAAAGTAGATGCACAGTAATTACTGTATGTCCTTCTTTCCATCTAATAGATTTTTTTTTATTGTCTGTCACAAATAGAGGAACAAAGATGCATGATTTTTTTTGTTGTTGTTGTTGTAAATTTATTGAAGTTTGCTAATTTCCCACAACACCACTGAAGATTGCTCATGGAGCACTGGACTAGAGAATCCCTTTGAAAATAAATAGTATACAGTGTACAGTAAAGGAACAGTCACTTAAATCGACCCATTGGTCCATCTTGTGATCAGACCGGTTAATTATTTTTTTATATATATATATGTATATATATTTTTTTAGGCCCCAAAAAGCCTGATCGTGTACAAGCCACTCACAGCCTTGTCTATAGTCTGGCTTCTCAGTTCAACTGAAATTTCAAATTTGTCAAGAATCAAACTGAAGTCCTTAACATATATTTTTTTCTTTTCTAAATGATTGACAAAAAGGCTCGCATATTTATCGCAAGTGATTTTCCCCTATCACGGTGGTTCACGTCAACCGTTCACCTCTTTGTCTCCCTCCTCGCTTCAGGTTATGCAATGGTCTCAGCGGCACATCCAGATCTCCAGGTGCATTTGTCCTCTCGCGTGTTCGGCCTCCCTTCGCTGCGCTCCACGGCTGATGCGGCTCTGATTTCCCTCCTGGTCAGTGCTGCGTAAAGAGGCCAAGATTGCCAAGATCTGCCCCGTGGCGAGCATGACGGCCACCACGCGTGGCTCTCCGGTGGGGGGCAATGACAGTCAAGGCCAGGCGCCTGACGCTCAGAGCCAACCTCCATTGCCACAGAACCAGGTAAGCGTTAACGTGAAATAAATCAAGAATTAATAGGTTCCAAACTCAAACTGTCGTCATCATAAAACCTCAAACCGTATGCGCAATGAATTTATTACATCACTGCACTAATAAAGCGAACCACTGTACAGTGAACGGTTGTTTAGTTCAGGGATTTGTTTCAGGCAGGTCCCTCTTTGCTGTTCGCATTGTCAGAGTCGAATTATTCCTCCTCGTACGCTTTAAAACATAAATATCCTTACTGAGCATTAAAAAAAAAAACACAGAAAATAGGCTGTCAAATAATAAAACCCAGGCAAAAGCGGGTGCACCAATAAACAAGGAAGGAGTGTAAATAATAGGAGTAGGAAGAAGTAAAAAAAAAAATAAAGGTTCTACTCCTAACAGTGAGTATGGATTTGACTTTGTATTATAATAGTAGTTATATGTTTTGTAAAATAATAGTGATAAAAGGAAGCATATTGTACATGGTATTGTCAAAGTGTCCTAATCTAGATGGTTCGTGTGAAATAATGACATAATAAAGTGGACCGTTAACCATATACATAGCAGTATACAGTGTTCCCCCGTTATTCGCGGGGGTGACATTCCTTACACCCACATAACACATAATAATGAATGCAGTATTAATTCACACTGGTTTCAGTCAGCAAGTGTTTTAGGGTGTATATAAGCTACCACATGATGGCGCACACGATGCAGTGAGGAACAATTGCATTTCACATCCGTAAGCAGAAGAAGTTTACATTGTCCCACGCGCTGCCCGTGTAGGCAGGTCATTACTGACGACGTTGTACACTCTCAAGGTGTCATAGCAAAACTCAAATTATCACTCTGTAGCAAACATAATAGCATAACTAGCAAAAATAAATCAATAAGTTACTCGCAAAATAATTGACACAGAACATGCCCTTTAAACGCTATTTACATGCTCCCAGCTTTGCTTTGCGTCACGACGGCGGTCCCGGCGTGAGTGTGTACAACATCGTCTGGACTGACTGGGCTACATGGGCAACGTCTTCTGCTTACAGATGTGAAATGCAATTGTTCCTCACTGTCTCGTGAGCGCCACCATATGGTAGCTTTCATACACGCTAAAACACGGGCTGGCATGCAATATATGCTAACTGTGCGTGAAACCAGTGTGTTATTACAGTGTACTTTGTTGGACCTTATTGTGCACCACAATTAAGGCGCCATGTCTAAAATGCCGTCTCGTCTGTTTAGAAGAGAATTTAAGAACTTTACGATCATGAAAATATGATAAATTAAAAAAACCAAACAAACTTGGAGACCTAAATCTGCCAACGGTGAAGCGCAAATAGCCGAGAGGGCTCACTGTACTTGAATTATCCCCAAATAATAAGTGTCTCCAAAGTGTCATGACAAGTTTTAACAATTGAACTAAAGTGGAACTTCAGGTTATGAACAATTGGGCTTGCATACATTTTTTTTTTTTTGTAGAAAATATACACTAGTTACATATTTCTGGTGTTTGCGAAAGGCCTTGGTATGGGTGGACAGAAGGATCCATGTCGTGCTTCTACTCACGTTCGCAGATAATCATTGATCGGCAGAACTGTGGATGTAAGCTGAAAACTTGGTGGTCTGCGTGTGCTGAAGGTTGAAATCTGTTCTCGTGTGTTTATGTCCAAAAAAAAAAAAGGAAAGGACCCCCCCCCCAAAAAAAAAAAAAAACCAAAAACCAAAACCTTACCTTGCGTGGGCCACAAAGCTTGTCCGGCTCACGTGTGTAGGTTTGTCTCCCAAGCTGCTGTGGGTACGCCAGCTCCGCTTGAGTGTTATTGCGTAACACACTTTTCGTCCCTTCTTTGGTTTAAAGTGATCCCAAACCTTGGACATCCTCTGCCTGCAGCGGTCCCAAGTTCCTGTCCTGTGCAGAGATATGAAGAGTTGTGAGGCCAGAGCACTCCGGCAGCCCAAAAAACGTGCCTATGTGGAGGTCATGGTGTAACATTGTTGTGTAATCATCGTTGCGGTGGAGATTTGAGGCAAAAAATTTGCATCGGCAAATGAATGCAGTTGTTCTATCGTGAAGACGGAGAAAGATATCTATGATCACTCAGGATAATCTTTCAGGGACATCCTTAAATCATAACTGTAACGATGGGGCGTGTTGGTGAACCTGCAATGCTTTCCTCTCTGATGCTTTGCAGTTGCAGTACAGGATAGAGTGAGATTTTTGTCTGTCTGTGTGTGTGTGTGTGTGTGTGTGTGTGTGTGTGTGTTTGTTCAGTGCTGTGGTCTTTCTATTGCCTGTGTGTAGTCTTACTACATAAATTATTAAGTCATAGCATTGATTATTACTGTTTACCAATGATTCAAAATTTGAAGTGTCCAGACAGACTACAGCACAGGTTGATAACGGCTACATCTTAGTCGCGCACACAGATGCCCAAGGGGATGAAGAAAGGGGTGTGGGGAATGGAAAGAGGAGGAAAGTGAAGACGAGACATCAATGAACAGAGCATCCCGAGTGATGGATCAGGAGTAGTGTGTGTGTGTGTGTTGATCAGCTCTGCAGATAAGTGAGAGGCAAGCTGCATATGTAGGTCAGCCAACCAGGAGGAGCTTTCACTGCACACCCCCACATTTCATATTTCTCACTTGAGCATCTATCTAGCCATCGTGCTGGCTGTTTGTGGTTTGTTTGACACTCGCTTGTCAATGTAGGTCTTACAAACTCGAGGCTCTGCCTCTCGATTAAATGGGGTGTGAAAACTTTTGATATCCGCAATACCTCAGTCTACACAGCTGTTGAAATGCCAGGTTTTTCCGATAGGAAAAAAAGACAAGAGATAAATTGTTTTTTTCAACCTTTTAATACGACCTGTAACATGTACAACTGATACATGCAGTGTCCCAAAAAATGTATACACACTTTACGTAATATTTGTAAATTCTATTACATGTTAAAAATGATTTGAATGATAAAAATCATCAAGATTACTAAGTTTTTGGGGACACCCTTCATTACTCTACTCCGATTTGTTCAACTTCCAAAACATTTTTTTTTTTGCAAAGGAAATAATACAAATGAGTTGAATCTGTTCCAAACCTCCAAATAGTAATTTCTTATTCATGCAAAAACATGTGCACCCTGTATTTAAACAATAAAAAGAAATGCATACATTTAAAGCAGCTTAATTGTGTATCGCAGTGTGCCGGCGTCAGAGGGACGGAGGAAGTGTTGCGTTGAAGTTGCCCTCCGTGATTTGACTTGCTAATTCTTCAGTAGCTTCTCCATTTCTTTCTTTTGTTTTTTTTTTTTTTTTTTTTTGTAATGCTCGTCACTCCTTTGGCAAGACTAGCTGCCTTTGATTACATTTTTATTCTTTGGGTTAGTCAAAAGTCGACTCAGCCATATGATACTAGTTAGCAAGAGCCGTCACAAACATGCACCCCCGTTTTTGTTTTATTTTCGTTGATCCTCTTCCTTAAATCCGCCGTGGCTGGCGCAACTTTGCTTTTTCCTTTGGTGTTGGTCGCAGTACTGTCTTTCTTTAAGAAAATACTGAGAGGGGGGGGGGGGGGAAAGAGAGATCTTGAAATACTTGCAAATGTGTGCGCCGGCACTATGAGTGTCTGCTTGACTCTTGAGTGGGCAGCGTTTCATCTCGGCACCGCCCCGTGCGTGTTCGGCATCGCTCGGCTACGCTCGGACGCCGCCAATTGGGTCGTCAAATATGGCATTTTTTTTCCGCAGATTTTTTAATTTATTTATTAAATTTGTGCGACCCCCGAGTCATTCGAACTCTGAGGTTCCTACGTGTGCGTATGTGTGAGTGAGAGATGGATAGCGTGCCTCGTCTTCATATGTGTGTGTGTAAGTGTGCACACGCTCTTAATTGGGGTTATGGCTGCGTCCATCATTAAACGGTCACATTCATACGTGTTAAGTGTGAGTCACTTTACGATTGCTGTCTTTTATAAATGTGAGTGTTCATCCAATTGCTACCTTTTAAAGGTCCTCTGAGTAACCACCCAAAAAACATTCAGCTCAGCGTTTTGCCACCGTTTTCTGGGATGATTATTTGGGTCGAATATGAGTTGATGCGTACTCGGTCGGCTGTAGCGGCAGATTCAAGTTTTTGAAAATCCCGTGATAAATGTGATGCCGAGTCGCCTTTGCAGTGAAATGGACCAAAGGCCGACAAATCAACTCTTCCTGTTGTTACTTACTGTGCTTGTGGGTGTTTGACTGCTTTTTGAGTGTGTTTATTATATTTCAGACTTCATCTCCTAACTCATCTAATGAGAACTCTCCAGTGAGCCCACCGGGCGAGCACGGGCAAGGGGATGGCCCGCCCCAACTGGAGGAGGAGGAGCCTGCTTTCCCTCACACTGACCTAGCTAAGCTAGACGACATGATCAACAGGTACACGAGAAGCCTGCCTGCATTGTCTATCGCGTCATACCTTCTCTATTGTCATATAAATTACCATTCTTATGAGTGAGATCACATTCAAATTCTTTTTTTACACATTACGTAAAAATATATATGCGTTCATCTGAGATGACACGCTGTGGCGACCCCGAAAGGGACAAGCCGAAAGAAACACGCACATACAGTTGAAGGCAGAAGTTGACATACATTGTACAAAAACACATTACAGTTTTTGTCTCACTTTCTGAAATCAAATCAGACTAAACTTCTCCCTTTTTAGGTCAGTCAGGATCACCAAAATTCTGACTTTTTTTTTTTTTTTATGTCTATGTGAGACTTTCTTGGAGAATTTTGTATTTTTTATGGTTTTTTTTTTCCATTCAAAAAAGTACATAGTGTACATTTTTGTAGTACGGAGTAGCATTTCCTTTGAACGGCATGACTCGGGTCAAAGGTTTTGAGTGACCTTCCTCCTCTGCTGGAATCGTGGCCCGTTCCTCCTGACAGAACTGAGTCAGCTTTGTCAGTTGCCTTGTTCACGCGCGCCTTTTCAGATCTGCCCACAAATTTCCGATGAGGTTCAGATCAGGGCTTTGTGACGGCCACTCCAAGACGTCGGCTTTGTAAACCTCAAGGCACTTTTGAACCCACTTTTGCATTATGTTTCGGGTCATTGTCCATTTGGAAGACCCATTTGCGCCTTCAATACGTCCCCAAGTGTGCCGTTAATCAACTCACTGTCAGAATCTTCCCAAGACATGAACCGATCATCTGGGCTTCCCTATGTTTGTTCAAGACAGTACTTTTTGCGGCTGTAACTTTTGACCTTGAAGAAAATGTAAAATTCTCAAATTCTCTCTCGCAATTGTGGCATTGAACAAAATGAAATAAATGTGGCGATCCTGACTGACCTGAAAGGGCCAAGGATAAGTCTGCGTTGACTTCAGGCACTGAGGGGAAAAAAAACTAAAGTGTATGCAAACTTCCGGCTTCAACTGTACATTTTTTTTATGGTGCGATTTGTCCTCACACAACACAGTAATGGTGTGAACACGGTTATCTCGGGCTCTATTTGGAATTCTTGCTGATTGTCACTCTGCTACCTCCCAGGCCTCGTTGGGTAGTTCCAGTTTTGCCAAAAGGAGAATTAGAAGTCCTCCTGGAGGCCGCGATAGAGCTCAGTAAAAAAGGTAGGAACATGTGCCTCAGTAATAACTTTATAAATGTGCTAATACAGCTTTAATGCACATTTTTGATTGTAATAAAATTCCACGGCCAGTCTGAATGTTCTTCCCGAGAGATGGGCCGCGAATACAACGGACGCATCCTCAGCCGTTGTACATCTGGCACAATTTCTAAAATCGCGTGTTCTTCCTGCAGGACTGGATGTGAAGTGTGAGGCGTGTCAGAGGTTTTTCCGAGATGGTCTGACTATCTCGTTCACGAAGATCCTCACGGATGAGGCAGTCAGTGGCTGGAAGTTTGAAATTCACGTGAGCACCTTCGCACTGCCTCTTATTGTACACCTCATTGATTTTGTAAGTTTGCCCACTAACTGCTATGTGCAGTATTACACAACCCGCTCTCAGTGGAAGGTTCTTTGGTTGTTCCTCAAAACCTACTGTCCTTTGAGCAGATCTCTGTTTGGCCGCAAAATTTACCAAAACCCCGATTTTTGGAAGAATCCCTGTGGTGTGAACATGCTGTTTTAGTCCTAGTCCTGGGGTACATTTCCTGTGGTGTGACGGGCGCCTTGTGGTTATCTACAATCTAGCGTCCTGAGTTATTATGTAGAAACGTGATATGTTTGACTAGCATGGTTTATTGAATGTATTAGTGATTTCTCCCTTCTACCACAATGTGTGTTTCCAGCGGTGTATCATCAATAACACCCACCGCTTGGTGGAGCTGTGTGTGGCCAAGCTCTCTCAGGACTGGTTCCCTCTACTCGAGCTGCTGGCCATGGCTACCAACCCTCACTGCAAGTTCCACATCTACAATGGCACGCGGCCCTCAGAGACCGTCCCCGCCGGAGCACAGTTGGCCGACGACGACCTATTTGCGAGACCGCCAGACCCGCGCTCGCCTAAGGTACGTCACTCATGAAGGGGTCCAAATCTCTTTCCTGCTTGCTGTTTTCATCGAAGATTGCACGGTCTTCACTCTCACGTGTCAACTGCAGGGCTGGTTGGTGGACTTAATAAATAAATTTGGCACGTTAAACGGGTTTCAAATGTTGCACGATCGCTTCATGAGTGGCGAAGCACTGAACGTCCAGATCATCGCTGCACTTATCAAGTAAGCTCGCTGACGAGCACGCACGACTGCACGGATTTCCTCACTATTCACGTTTATATCTTCTTCATTGCAGGCCTTTTGGCCAGTGTTACGAGTTCCTCACCTTGCACACAGTGAAGAAGTACTTCCTCCCCGTCATCAAAATGGTCCCCCAGTTCCTGGAGAACCTCACGGACGAGGAGCTTAAGAAAGAGGCCAAGAATGAAGCCAAAAATGACGCACTGTCCATGATAATCAAGTCTCTGAAGAATCTTGCGTCCCGTGTACCCGGGCAAGAGGAGACTGTGAAGAATTTAGAGATTTTTAGGTTAAAAATGATACTTAGGTGAGTGTCGTGCGTTGCCGTGGAAACTCCCCACGTGTGCTGAAACGATCTGATGACTTGGACTTTTCTTTTCACCAGGTTATTGCAAATTTCTTCTTTTAACGGCAAAATGAATGCACTAAATGAAGTCAACAAGGTGATCTCCAGCGTGTCGTACTACACTCATCGGCACAACCCGGAGGAGGACGAATGGTTGACTGCAGAACGCATGGCGGTCAGCTCGTTTGTCCGCTCCCTAACATTTGCACTCCATTCTGCCATCTGTACTGAGCAATTTTTGTTTTTGTGCCTCAGGAGTGGATCCAACAGAACCAGATCCTGTCCATCGTCCTGAGGGACAGTTTACACCAGCCTCAGTATGTCGAGAAACTGGAGAAGATCCTTCGGTTCGTGATCAAGGAGAAAGCGCTCACCATGCAGGATCTTGACAATATCTGGGCGGCACAGGTGGGGGGCTTCCTACTTTTGTCATCATGATGCATTCACTGTAGAAGTACTGCTTCAACACAAGAGAACCTCCAAGTTTGATCAGTAAACAACCAACTTCTTCTGAATAGCAGCGTCCACGTGCAGTGCCGTCAAAACGTATTGGCCCTTATTTTCCTCACTTTACTGTCCTAAATATAACCCAAGTCAACCTGAATGCTGATTGCTGATTTTAGTTATGAAGGGGAAAAAAAAATTGCCCTAACATAAAATGCCCCCCCCCCCCCCGAAACCAAAGTACTGGTTGGGCCATTCTCAGCAGAACTGAACTGAAATCGAGCCCATTTTCCATGACCGGCACTTGAGTCTTTGACATCTCTGTGCAGATATTTTGGCCCACTCTTTCATGAAGAATATTTTTATAAGTGCATTGAACAATAGATTTAAGGATGAAGTGAGCTTCGGAAGGATAATAAGGACTTCATTGTGGAATAGGATACAGTGCTGTGAAAAAGTATTGGTCCCATTCTTAAATTTTTGTATTTTTTTTTTTTTTTTTGGTACAGTTTCCACACTTAAGAGTTTGAAGTCCAATTACTTTATAGCAATTAAAAAAACGTTTATTTTTTTTTCTTAGTCGATACAATCTTTTTGCTCTTAAATATATACTTGTATTGTAGTTTCTTGTGTATAATGCGCATTTCCCCCTCTCAAAAACTCAATTCAATATTGCATATTACACATGGATCAAGGGGAAAATGGGGAAAAAATATCAATGTTAAAAAAAAAAAAAAAAGCATGTGGTTCTGATTTCCCGACTGACCCTGCCATTTTTCCACCACGTAATAAATATGTGAGGAGCATATGTGGAAGCACAGAGTTACGTCGGGTGTTTGACAGCGGCCGCAGTGGGCGATGGCGTGGACATTTGCCACTTCCTCGTGTACGCTGATTACGTTGTGCATTCAAGCCTTGTTTTTCATGCCAGGTGTTGCCAGATGGTTGTGTACACGTATATGCATGTGTGTTCACGAGCGCCTGCCTCGTCCCATATCATAAGCGCAGTGATTCTCAATTATTTTCTGTTACACCCCCCCAACCCCCAGCAAGAAGACAACAGTTGGCGCACCCCCACACTCTCCACCCTGACTATAAAATTGTTATAAAAACAGCTCTGCAAAACATTGTATCCCCATTAACATTAAGGAAGTAAGTTTCTTTCGGCCTGTCCCTTTTGGGGTCGCCACAGCATGTCATCTTAGTTGACCGCAAAGAAAATAAATTAGAACTATAGTTCTACTTGCAACAAAAAATAACTTTAACATTGCTTTTTTTGTCTGTAACACAAAAGATTTTAAGCATCAATTTGCTTGAAATAAAAAAAAAAATTGACCGACATTGCATCATTTGATAGTGAAAGATAAACTCAATAAATAATAACTTCATATTCAGTTCAGCAACATTAACTCAGGAGCAAAAGATGTAAAACATTTTAACTTGCAAAACAAAAATGAATAAATACATTTTAGTGTTTTTGTTTTTTTTTAATTATTATTTGACTGGGGTGTAATGTCTGTCTAAGTGGTGCATTCATTTATTTGGTTTCATGCTGTCCGAAGCCAACATTTTTCGACACAGTGAACACGCCCGTCTTTCCTCGTCTCTCACTGTAGTAACAGTGAAGCCAAGCGCTGCATATGCTTTGTCATATTTCCTCTTCTTAGCTTCCGGGTGACTTTCTTTTGTCTCATTGTCTTTGTCTCCGCCTTTTTTTTTTTTCCCCATCACTGTTAAATGTTTTCATGTCGTGTCTTTTGGGGTTGTTTACGTCAGATAGCCTGCTCGGTGCAATAAAAAAAAAAAAAAACCCTTCACCATAGAGCTAATACTCGCTGCACACACTGACAATGAGAGCGCCACTGCCAACTACTGTAATGGATGTGCAATTACACTTAATTCTAGTATGGCAAAAAAAAAAAAAAAAAAAGTACGTTGATCAGACTTGCCCCCCTCTGGCGCGCCCCGCTATTTGAGAAGCACTGTCATAGTGTGACTGAGCAAATCAAATCAAGTTACATTTTCATGTTTTGTCATATCCGATTTTTGACATTGTTTCATGTTTTTAGGACCAAGCCTTCATGAATTTTGCTTTTCGTTATGCACAAGAGAGCCTGAATGAAGGAGAACTGAAAAGAAAGCGGCATCACCACGTGCTGCAGTCGGAGTAAAAATGTTGTTTTAAAAAAAAAAAAAAAAAAGAACCTACCGAATAGTTCTGAAATGTAGAAAATTGGAACCACAGCATTTTTTTTTAATGTAAAAAGCTGCACTTTCATTCCAATATCCCGCCGCCACGTAGAGGTTATGAAAGAGGTGTACATTTTCATTCCAATAACCCACCCTGGAGGCGATGAAAAAGGTGTAGCCTACATGTTGATTCCAATATGCACAGATGTATAGTTACCCTCATAAGTTTACATACCTTGGCAGAAATATAGATTTTTAATATGACTGAACAACAACCATCAATTTCTTTTTGTTTAGTCATGCTTTTCTGAAAGGATTTACAGTCATTTGAATCCCTGGCCCTTCATGTGTTAAGTATTGTACACATTTTACAAATTCTGCCTCGATAATCAAATAGAGTATTTTTACTCATTCACTAAATAAAAGTAGGGCTGTGAATTGCAAAATAAGAGTAAGTAAAGGGTTACGTGTGCGTGGGTGGGGCGACATATTTTTATTTTTTGCAGTGGTTTGATAAATCAATGTACCGCACGTATAACAGTTAGTTTTCTCGTGTGTTTTTGTGTAGGCTGGCAAACATGAGGCCATTGTGAAAAACGTTCATGACCTCCTGGCTAAACTAGCCTGGGATTTCTCACCTGAGCAGCTGGATCATCTATTTGACTGTTTCAAGGTGAGTCTGATTCCTAATCATTTGGCATTCACAAACTCTTAGATGTGGTTGTATTTTTATTTTATTTATTTTTAAAAAATGTTCATGAAATAATATTTGTTTGTTTTTGTAATTAGTGTTTTTTTTTTTTGGGGTATTAATTGAAGTGCCGTTCTGCTGTTAATGCGGTGGATATCCCCAACAAACAACAGTTTTTTTTCTCATGCAGGCAAGCTGGACGAACGCCAGCAAGAAGCAGCGCGAGAAACTGTTAGAACTTATCCGCCGCCTTGCCGAAGACGACAAGGATGGTGTGATGGCCCACAAAGTGCTCAATCTACTGTGGAACCTGGCTCACAGCGACGACGTGCCTGTTGATATCATGGATCAAGCTCTTAGCGCTCACATTAAAATCCTAGATTACAGCTGCTCCCAGGTATATTTTTCAGTTTTCTTTTTCTTGATTTATGGAAAACGTTGCATTAAAAAGTTGCGTATGTATAGACTATAGAGTGGTACCTACTACTAACGAACCTCTGGAGTTAACGAAACGCCTCCTCGGAAAAATATTGTCTCTTGTTACGAAGGAAATTCTGGATACAAAAGCAAAAAATAGGCACTGGATTCACCACCCCTCCCTTCCCTAATCTTTCAGCGAACATAAATATCCTGTATCTTGGTTTGTGTGGCACGATAGAGCTGCTCTCCCATTGGCTATCGCCAGAGCATCTTCTTGGCATCCAATTGGCTCTGTGGGATGTCAATCTTTAGCTATGATGCTTTTTGATACCGTTGGGCACCCGACTCTTGCCGAATCACATTAGCGCTGTCACAAGCTAACGCATGTTGGAAACGTACAATTTTTTATTTAGTTTATTTCTTTCCTCACCATGGGCCCCACAAAACTTTAGTGCAAATAAGTTGTGCACGTGTTTGTTTTCTCTCGGATGTCAAAGTTTGCCTAAAACATGTAAGTCGTGAGTATTTGCAAGTTTGATTTCCAATTATGAACCGCAGGTCTGAGTTAGTGTTTTAAAAAAAAAAAAAAAATCTTCATCGTCTTGTACGTTTAGGATGTGGACTTGAATCGTGTTTGTCCCTTTTGCATTTCTTTACAGGACAGAGACACCCAGAAGATCCAGTGGATCGATCGCTTCATAGAGGAGCTGCGAACCAATGACAAATGGGTGATTCCTGCCTTGAAGCAAATCCGAGAGATCTGTAGCCTTTTTGGAGAAGCTCCACAAAACTTAAGGTTAGCTCACGGCCGACGCCTTCTCAAGTTCACAGACGAGCACAAACAAGCAAACCTGGCTTTCCAGTCAGATGTTCTGTTCTGTTCTGTTCTTCCTTAGCTGTAATTCTTGTCACACAGTTCCTTATCGACAATTAGTAGTCTGCATGCCTGTTGTTTTTCAGAAGGAAAATGCGAATTAACATACAAATGAACTTAGTGGGGTAAGTTGAGTGCCAGTCCCAGGGTTGACCGTGCTTCTCCATTGTCCAAAATCTCATCTTTTCTCTTTGACACATGTACTTTTATAGTGCACATTTCTGGCATGAATTCGCTTTGGCCAAGTATCTCTTGGGTTCCATCTCAAATGATCAGATGACAAGTCTTTTGTCTTTGAACTCCCGACTGCATGTCGAAAGCTACAGATACTTAGCTTATGGCATAATCTTTTCCAATTTGAAGTATAGATGTGTAACTGAGCTTTCGCCGACCGGAACCAAACAGCCCAACCCAATTCTAGACATCTTAAAGACAGAATCACGCAAGGTGATTTGAGATGGAGCTCCACACCTCCTGATGCCAGCACCGAAATATCAGAGATGTTTCTTCTTGCCTTGTACCCATTTAACTCCGTTTTACTGTACTCACTGCCTCTTAATGATTCATCTTAAATCGGTTACAGACAGTTTAATGTGGCTATTCTTGAAAAAGTTTTGCATTTGTAACAGTATTTGGGACACATTGCGTCTTTCTTCAATGTATTTTTTCTCCTTCATTCAAAAGGCGGTTCACATTTTGTTTTGAACGTTTTAATTATTTTTTTTTTTTTTTTTTTATTGCACGTCCCCATTTATACTTGAAGGGGTTGTCTAGAATCATTCTTTTAATATTTAAAGTTTTTCCCTTGATGATTAATTCTCATGAATAGTGGGCAAATTTTGTTAGTGTTCGCATAGTTGGTGACATTGTTGATGTATTTATTCAACACAAATCAACTTCACATGCGGCTCATCAATAGTATTTGCTAGTTTATTGGCCTAATATGCCCTTGCCCAATCACGGTTCACCGTTCGCGGCCCCACATATTCACAGATTTTTATTTATTTTTTTTTGTTTAATTTACCCAATTGTAGAGGTCTTAAATTGTCTTCTAGAATGGCGCACCTCGTGTGCACACGGAGTTGCAACATTTGCAGATGTTGTGACTTGTCCAACAAAGTTCACTTAAACTTTTGTTACCATGCATGCCAGCGTGTATGTAAGCTACCATAAGATGGCGCTCACGAGGCCATGAGGAACAATTGCATTTGACACCTGTGAGCAGAGAAGTAGTTTTCATTGCCCCGCACACTGTTTGTGTAGGCCGGTCCTTACTGACGACGTCGCACACGCGTTGTCACGTCGCAACTAAAATGATCACACCACAGCAAACAGAATAGCATAACTAGCAAATCATAAAAGAAATGAAAGAGTGACTCATGAAATAAGGCACTGGGTAGGGCGATGTAAGATGCTTCTGCTTACAAATGTGGAATGCAATATTTCCTCACTGCCTCGTGAGCGCCATCATGTGATAACACACATGCTGACATGCATGCTGACAAGTGTGCGTTAATACCGCATCCATTAGTCGCGGATTTTCGTTATTTGCAGGCGTGTAAGGAACCGCGAATAACGGGGGGATACGGTAATGTGAGCACAAATTGACATGAAGTCACAAACATAAGTATACAGATTTGTGCTTTACATAATCATTTCACTCAAGATTTTGCATTTATGAATCCAAATACATGGGTAATGGCAAAGTAGATGACACTGGCTAATATTAGTAGCTGCATTGGGACAGAAGCATACTTTAAGTTTCACCTTTGACTAAACATTCAAGGACAGCCAACAAAAGTAGACATCGGGGACACAGATGCGAAATGACTATCAATGAATTGAACCTAACATCACCATCAAAATTCCACCAGCTGGAGCTTTTATGCCTTTCTTCCTAGCACATTAACGACCAATAGCTGAGATTTTCCTCAGATTAAAATAAACCAGAAATATTACAGTTTGCAAATATGTGAGGATTCTCTGTTTTGGCATGACAAAAAGCAGCGAAACAGCCGCAGGTGCAGGTGCCGACTCTGGGAACAAACGAGTGCGTCGCTCCACCGGACCACACACATGGACGCGCAAATTGTGGAGTGATCAAATCAAATGTAATCACACTCTTATCATAAATTGCTTTTGAAGACACTCCCGGGAATTCGTTTACAACGCCGTGGGAGTCCATATCTGCTGCTGTTTTAGTTTGCAACAGAGTCAAGCAGTTCCCTCTTGATTTCCGACAGTATTTGCAGTATAAACGGACGTGTTTGTACTTAGTCCCCCCCTTTTTTCCCCCCTGAAATGGTCACTCGCGAGGAGGCGTTTGTGTCTTATGTGGATGAAGGCCTCTGGTTGGGGCGCGGCGTCAAGTGGGGAATCAGCGTTATATTTGGAAATGAATTTAACACTTTTCCTGGAGCTACTCATTGGCATTTACAGGATCAACTTTTAGCAATGCAAAGCAACTCCGTGGTTTGAGTTAGTTTTGTGTTTTTCATGGGTGCTAGGCAGGAAAAGTTATTGATTTGACATCTCTAGCATGTTGGCTAATATTGTTGCACAGAAATGCTCCAAAATCTTCTTGCTCTGCGCCATTGACGAATACAAACGAGAAACTATTCGATGTGTTGCCGTCCTCCTCGCCAACGGATTTCTCGCTTGATTGCTCAATGTCTCTCCCCTACGCTTACCCTCTCCTGTTACTCATTCTTGCTGCTGTTGACTTTTTAGTCAAACCCAGAAGAATCCACACGTGTTTTACCGCCATGACCTTATCAATCAGCTGCAAAACAACCATTCCCTGGTCACGCTGGTGGCTGAGAACCTGTCCGCCTACATGGAGACGATGCGACAGTTCTCCAAAGGTAAACATTCAAGAGATCAATTCGGGGTAGAGCGTCAGTAACCAGACGGATAAATATGATTTTTTTTTTTTTTTCTTCTTCTTATATGATCGCAGAAGAACAGGCAGAATTTGACCCTCAAATAGTCCGAACAGGAAGCCGCTACAGCCACGTCCAGGAAGTGCAGGAAAGACTTAACTTCTTGAGGTACTAAATGGCACTGGAGAGAAAAAAAAAAACAAAAAAAGCTAGCCAAAGGACAGCAGAGAGTGTTTGCCAGTACCGATTTCTAAATATTGTGTTCTCCGCAGGTTCCTCCTTAAAGATGGCCAGCTCTGGCTCTGTGCACCCCAAGCCAAGCAGATCTGGAAGTGTCTGGCCGAGACCGCCGTCTTCCTCTGTGACCGTGAGGCCTGCTTCAAATGGTACTGTCAGTGAGAATTTGAGTTTGAGTTCAGAAATTTCCAGCTCGGGAAAACATTCATGTTGTCAAGACTGTTGCAACAGCTCTATTTTTGAAAACAAATGAAAAATATATAAATGTAAAAAAAAAAAAAATCTCTTCCAAACTATTGCTCATCACTCTGAGCCGTTAGATTATATGGGCAAACACAGCAACCTAACACACTCTGATTGTCTGATAAATGACAAATACTGTACTATGAGGAAAGAAATTAGCTCCTTTAAAACATTACGTGATTTTAGTCATTTCCCGCATTTAATGATTACAACACCTTCCATGACTGAGGAATTGGGCGAGCATGAAGAATGAATTCACCTTGGAAAGATGAGAAGGACGAAAACAGCTCAAAGAAAGCAGCAAAATAGGCAATTAAAATGCCTGACATAAAATCTGAACATTTCCCTCTTGATGTATTGAATGATACCCTGCGACAATTTTATCCACCGTCCAGTTAAGCAAAACTGGCAGAGTACAACGTTGCCAGTCTGACCGTAACCTAACCGTACTGTACCATGTATGTCATCAGTAAATCAGATTTTTCTCATCTTCAATTAGAATGACGCCTGCGTTTCCAGGGAAAAGAAATTGTTGTCGTAAACGCTTTATTATATTTTGACTGCAAAAGGTTTATTTACTTCAGAGAACTCTAAAAATAAGGCTCTGGAAAAAAGTATGGCATTTTCTTTCAATCTCAAATGTGTAGGATACCCATTGAAGTGTTCACTTGGGCCTTCCTCGCACAACATCCTAAATGCTGCCTCGCAGGTACTCCAAACTGATGGGCGACGAACCCGATCTTGACCCCGACATCAACAAGGACTTCTTTGAGAATAATGTCCTGCAGCTGGACCCGTCCCTCTTGACGGAGAACGGCATGAAGTGCTTTGAAAGGTTCTTCAAGGCTGTCAACTGCAGAGAGGGGAAATTGGTGGCAAAACGTAGGGCCTACATGATGGACGACCTGGAACTCATTGGCCTGGACTACCTGTGGAGGGTGAGAAGCGCTCATTTTGTGTTCGTCTGTCATCCACAAGACTACAAGGTTTCAATACACAAGGCCTGATCAGGTTGCAGGAAGTGGCACACAGCATTTTAGTTGTGCGCGCCCTCCCGCTCGCTTTTTTAATTTGCCCATGACGCTCGTTTCCATGTAGTTTGAGTTGTTTTGATGGCGACTAACGCCATATCAAACACCTTATTTAACTCTGTGCTTTAGCTGCGGCACGCTTGTCGTGCGCAGCTGTGGAAAAACACGCCCCTGACATTTATTGCGTGGTGTAAAAATGTTAGGGTTGGCGGAAATTTCTAGGGTCGGTCGGGAAATCGGAATATCGGAATTTCCTTCTTTTTAAACGCCTTATGACAGTTAACCCTTGCAGTCGAGTTCATCCCTGATTTCAAGAAGATATGCATTGTAATATTCCTTATAGATGATTAATGTGATCACAGGTCGTAATTCAAGGAAGCGATGACATTGCCAGCAGAGCGATAGACCTGCTGAAAGAGATCTACACCAATCTTGGACCAAAGTTACAAGTCAACCAGGTAAAGTATAGAACTCTGTCTGAACATGCACAAATGAATGACAAAGTACTTGATATTATGATTGGGTCACAGGTGGAAATTCATGAAGATTTTATCCAGTCGTGTTTTGACCGTCTGAAGGCGTCCTACGACACTCTGTGCGTTTTGGACGGAGATAAAGATAGCATCAACTGTGCCCGCCAGGAGGCGATCCGCATGGTGCGAGTTCTCACTGTGCTCAAGGAGTACATCAATGAGTGTGACAGCGACTACCACGAGGAGAGGACCATCCTGCCCATGTCGAGGTGGAAGTCCAAGCACCATGGACGTCATTTTTGGATGGACTACATTGTTCAACGTTTTCTCTTTCAGGGCCTTCCGGGGAAAACACATCACGTTGATAGTGCGCTTCCCCAACCAGGGGCGGCAGGTGGATGATCTGGACATTTGGTCGCACACCAACGACACGATTGGCTCAGTGCGGCGCGGCATCCTGAACCGCATCAAAGCCAATGCCGCGCACACCAAGATAGAACTTTTCATCGGAGGGGAGGTAGTTGACCCCGCTGATGACCGAAAGCTGATTGGACAGCTCAACTTGAAGGACAAAACGGTAACTGTCACCTTTTTTGCGTCTTATGTCACTTCTGTGGGATGCACCTTGACAGAATTGCTGTTTCCTAGGACACGGTTTCAGCCTTTATTGATCCGGGCATCCGTTTTACATCAGAAAAAGTATCAATACTGAAAATCCTCACAAGTTGACTGACGGTGAAATTTGGGCTTCTTGAATTCAACATAAAGCCAATGTACGCGTAGATTTTTTTTTTTTTTTTTTTTTTTTTCCTGTTTTATGGAGAGGGGCAACAGGTTAGCCGCAGCGGGACTAAACAATAATTTGATACAGCGCTGATCTCGTTTAGTCAGCCTTCACACAAAGAATTGGGAGCTGCGTAATTTTCATCGAAGGTGAAATTGGATCCTTTCCTCTGGCACCTGTGATGATCTTTCGCAGCAGCGGGTTGGGGATCTTTGCCCTTATACTGAAATACAGAATCATACCCGATAGTGAGTGAACTGCTTGGCTGAGCCCTGCGATGAAAAGGCGAGATTGTGAGGCCGTCATGTCGGTCTGCAGGAATGCCAATCGCACTCGCTACCTAAAGCGAGATCATCATCCAAACAGATTACAACAATAATGAAAACAATTCTTTGCCTTTATCATTTCATCTTTTAATGTTTCATAAAAGAAGCATGTGGACTGAACTTAGGTAGTATACAAGTAGCTAGATAAATAAAATATACTTTTTAAAAAAGCCTCCAATCACAGCAACATTACCTTAAAGAGACGTCTCACTGCTGTTTGACTGAATTGACGCACCGATGGTGTGTTTTATTTCATTTTTTATTTTAAGCCATCCAGTTGTCATATATGGCCTTGTGATGCTTTTGTAGCTGCTAGAACAAATGTATACTTTTGCCCCAAATGTTTTTTCTAGCTATGGAGGCCTAAACTTTCATGTAGTTACTATTGTCGTGTTGAAGCAGTCACTTCTTTATCCTCATGAAGATGCTTTGTGATTGGATGAGCGGGGAGGGGGGTGTTGTGAGTTTCTGTGTGTATTTGTGAGAAGTAGAGAGCAGAAGGCAAAGAGAAATGGTCACATGAGAATTTATTTCTTTTTATATGGTCATGGCCATCTAGCCTTCGATTTGAAACTAGCCTTCCACCACATTTTAAATTCCATTAAATAAATGATTGAATATGTTCCAATAGAGCACTGTTACTAATTGTGTCAATTTTTTTTAGCTGATCACAGCCAAGCTAACTCAAGTGAGCGCCAACATGCCGTCCAGCCCAGATAGCTCTTCCGACTCCTCCACCGGATCGCCCGGTAACCACGGCAACCATTACGGCGAGGGGCCCAACCCTGAAGTGGAGAGTTGTCTTCCTGGCGTGGTGAGTTTGTCCACGGTCACTTTATGAAGAGTTGCATCACGAGGTCGTGTTGTTATCAGTGCTTGACAAGATGGCAGCGCGAAAGGACGCAGAGGCTTATTGCCCTCCCTATCACTGCTTCTGTTCGTATTTTCCTTTCCTTTTCTTTTTTTTTTTTTTTTTTTTTGCGCAATCTGCTTACTTACACTTTGGGACGACACTGCTACAACCGCCGGGAACTTTTGGATGTTGCATACCAACACAGAATAGCAGTTTCAAGAGACAGTCACTGCAAACACAACGTTCGAGACAAGCTAGCGAGACCGCTGGGCTCACCGCGTATTATTGTCAGGCAACCGGAGCGGCGCAGGTGGAGGAGGGAGAGGAAGCAGAAAGAAGCCGGCCAGTCGGTCCGGCCGCCTGCTCAGGCTAAAAGAACAACCCGCACAGAGCGCCGACTGCTTCCAATCCTCATCGACGGCAGATCCGTCGCCAACAAAATGGACGAGCTGGAATGACAATTTATGGATAATCGCTGTTGGTGATTGCCGCGTCCTCATCAAATCGGAGACCCGACTTCCCACGAACATCCCCGAGCTCAGAATATTATTAAGGATACTACACACCCCGGTTATCAACTTTTTGAGCTCCTGCCGGCTGAAAGGCAGTACAGATGCGCAAAAACAAGGACCAAGAGAATAAGGAACCACCCTGAATTCTCATCTTTCTTCTAGCTGCACTATTAATGCAAAGACATGCTCATTTAAATATCTTGAGCAATACTTTTTGTTGTATTCCAACTGAGACATATTTTTATTATTCTTTATTTGGCTTTTATGTACCCGCTGACGCATTGTACACTTTCTTATGATAAGAAATGTCATTCGTTCATTGAGGACCACGTGTGTGTTTTGCAGATCATGTCGCTGCACCTGCGCTACATCTCCTTCCTGTGGCAGGTGGCCGACCTGGGCTGTCAACTCAACATGCCCCTCCTTCGAGATGGCGCAAGAGTTCTCATGAAACTCATGCCACCTGGTACTTTCATTTTGAAGCAGCTATTTTTAGTTTGAATCAAAGATCCTGTCTGCTCCAGCGCTGCACTGCTTTTGTTTTGTTTTGTTTTTCACTGTAGATAACACCACTGTGGAAAATCTGCGCGCTGTGTGTTTGGACCACGCCAAGCTCGGGGAGAACAGCCTCAGCCCTTCACTGGATTCTCGTTTCTTCGGCCCTTCGCCCTCCCAAGTGCTCTACCTCATTGAGGTAACAATCTAAGAAGCATATCCTATTCACTGCACAGTACCTACTTGGATTGCCACACTCACATTTTTGATATCTCATCAGCCACATGCACCTAGCTCCACACGTGCTAATGCTATTGTACTTCTCGGTCTGTTTTCTTGCCGGCCACCCATCTCCTACGGTGTAAAAGAATCTGTCGCTTCCGTGTAAATCTAGGAGAGCCTTGTCTCCTCCATATCTCTTTGGGCCGGTGTGTTCAATACAGCCTGTTTTTATAGTTTGCCATACTATTATTCCAAAGTGGGGAAACCATCTGCAGTAGGAAAGCGACACACGTTGCGGAGAGGGACAATCTCTCGTTTCCTCACTGGGTGGGCCGTCAGGTTGCAGCTTCTCCTGTGCGACAATTGTTCTTTCTCATTTAGTTTGTCTTGAAGCACTTTGCTAACCCTTGTATGACAGCTAGTATATAAATAAAGGTTTGGTTGATTGATTTCACCTTTTTTTTTTTTTTGCTGTCAGTCCTGCACGTGATATACTAAATGGATGAAAAACATCCAATATAAGCAAAGAAATATTGAATGTTCTAGACATGAGCGTTTTTGTTTGAAATGTTTTTAAGGGTTTTTAGAATTGCACTGCATGCAGATCTGATGTCAGGGCTGCGGGTTCCATCTGGTTTTAGACTATGCTTGCCTGTGTTCCAGGTTGTGTATGCTTTGCTAATGCCAGCCAGCGCCACTCTGGGCGAGGATGCCAGCGACTTTCAGTACAACTTCCTGAAGAGCGGTGGCTTGCCGCTCGTGTTGAGCATGCTCACCCGGAACAACTTCCTGCCGTCGGCTGACATGGAAACGCGGCGTGGGGCTTACCTCAACGCGCTGAAAATAGCCAAACTCCTCCTCACCGCGGTAGGCTTTGGGCACGTGAAAGCTGTGGCGGAGGCCTGCCAGCCCAACGCTGAGGGAAACATCCCCGTTTCCCCGGTTAGACTCCAAATTGGGAGAAATGAACTCAATAGTTAAGAAAGTTTGGATGAAAAGTTTCCTGATGATAACTTTTCTCCACTCTCCAATTCCCAACAGATTAATCAGGCCACTCACGATCAGGCTCTGGTGCTGCAGAGCGCTCTGCAAAATATACCAAATCCTGCCTCCGAATGTATGCTGCGCAATGTCGCCATCCGCCTGGCACAGCAGATTTCTGATGAGGTAACGGCACAGAATTTTGTAGAGGGCTTGAAATGTCACCACTTATCCCTTCATGTTTATTTTCTTGCTTTATTGGGGTTGCCACAGCGTGGCATTCTTTTCCATGTCCTGCATCCTCCTCTTTAACACAAACTCATCCTCTTTGGACTTCCTTGAGCGCGATTTAAGTGGTTCTTGATCATTTTGTTTGGAGCAGAAAAAGCCTTTAAGTATTGGTTTCTTGACGAAATTGATTTTGCTGCGCCCCTGTCAGAATTTTTTCCAGACATCAAAGTCGATTCCTGACATCTGTGTGATCCGAGCGGTGCAGAAAATAGTTTGGGCATCAGGCTGCGGCACAGTGCAGCTGGTCTTCAGTTCTAATGAAGATATCAGCAAGATATACGAGAAGGTAGATTCAAGTTACCCCGGCATGGAACGCCTCTTTTTTTTTTTTTTTTTTTTTTTAAAATAATTCCTCCCCCACCCCCTATTTGTAATTAGACAAATGCAGCAAAGGAACCAGACGGTGAAGACGAGCAGGTGTGTTGCGAGGCCTTGGAAGTGATGACGTTGTGTTTTGCCCTGATGCCCACCGCCCTGGACACGCTCAGCAAGGAGAGGGCTTGGCAAACTTTTATTATCGACTTGCTGCTACACTGCCACAGCAAGTAAGTGCGCTATGATGTATTGAATTTGTTAAGCAAATATGGGTTGCCATTTACACCCCCCCCCCCCCCCCTCCACACCTTTGAAAGATCTGTCCGTCAGATGGCACAGGAGCAGTTTTTCCTGATGGCAACCAGGTGCTGTATGGGCCACAGACCCCTCCTCTTCTTCATTACCCTCCTTTTTACAGTGCTGGGGGTGAGTGATGCTCATGCATGTAACGTGGCCCTCTTTTTCCTACTGATGAGCGCATACTGATTTTCTTCACCTGCGTGCAGACCACCGCTAAGGAGCGAGCTAAGCACGCCGGGGACTACTTCACTTTGCTCCGGCATCTTCTAAACTATGCCTACAACAGCAACATCAACCTGCCAAATGCTGAGGTGTTGCTCAACAATGAAATCGACTGGCTCAAAAGGATAAGGGTTGGCTCGTTTGTCTTTTTGTCATCGTCTGTTGCCGTTTGTGAACGTGAGCTGATGCTGATGCTGATGCTGATCCACTTCCGTCTTGTAGGATGAAGTCAAGAGGACAGGGGAGACCGGCGTGGAGGAGACCATCTTGGAAGGCCACCTTGGTGTCACCAAGGAGCTTCTCGCCTTCCAGACTCCCGAGAAGAAGTATTACATTGGCTGTGAGAAGGGAGGAGCTAACCTCATAAAGGTGCACTTGCAACACGTTGTCCCAGTTGCATTTTACACTAAAAGTTTGAGGGAATTGTTACACACAAGCTCAGGATTTTTCCACCTTTTTGTGAGTCTCTATTCTGTCTAAACACCACGAAGATGGAATGGGTGGACAAAGTAGATCACTCGTATTCTTTTGTCAACTTTTGCTTGCCGTTCACGTATTTTACGTTTTTTTCCTCCCCGCAGGAGCTGATTGACGACTTCATCTTCCCGGCGTCAAACGTTTACCTGCAGTACATGAAGAGTGGCGAGTTCCCCACGGAGCAGGCCATCCCAGTGTGCAGCACCCCGGCCTCCATCAACGCCGGCTTTGAGCTCCTGGTGGCGCTTGCTGTCGGCTGTCTGCGCAACCTCAAGCAAATCGTTGACACGCTCACGGACATGTACTATTTGAGTAAGCGGGGTTTCCCACGCTTGAGGACTTGAATTTCCCCCTAGGTTCCAAATTTGAATTGCGCTATTTTTCAGATTGTAATAGCTACAAACTAATTAGAACTAACCCTGAAGCCTGCTTTTACCATGTGACCTATGAAATACTCTTGTGGTACATTTTGGCTCCCAAAGCAAAGTTTGGGAACCCACTTGAAGGTTTGACCCCTTCCTTGTCTTCTCCCAGGCTGTGAAACTCTGACAGAGTGGGAATACCTTCCCCCGGTAGGGCCGCGGCCCAATAAAGGCTTTGTGGGTCTGAAGAACGCCGGGGCTACGTGTTACATGAACTCTGTAATTCAGCAGCTGTACATGATCCCTCCGATTCGCAACGGCATCTTAGCCATCGAGGGCACGGGCACCGATGTGGACGATGACATGTCGGGAGACGAAAAGCAAGAGAATGAGGTACAGACAACCAACGATTAGTGTATTACGTATTTGGCGGCCGAATACGGCATCGCGGAATCACCTTTGGTTTTGTTCCAAAAGACCAACGTGGATCCTCGCGACGAGGTGTTCAGCTATCACCACCAGTTTGACGATAAGCCCGGCAGTAAAGCAGAGGACAGAAAGGAGTACAACATCGGGGTGTTGCGTCACCTGCAGGTCATCTTTGGCCACCTCGCTGCTTCCAGGCTTCAATACTATGTCCCGAGGGGCTTCTGGAAACAATTCAGGTCTGGAATTCACAAGAAGTCGTTTCCACTGCTTTGGTTGACAGACGTTTGTAGTAGTTTCTTCTTGTTTGCCTGCAGGTTGTGGGGTGAGCCGGTGAATCTAAGAGAGCAACATGACGCTTTAGAGTTTTTCAATTCTTTGGTGGATAGTCTGGATGAAGCACTGAAGGCCTTGGGTCATCCTGCTATGCTCAGCAAGGTTCTAGGAGGCTCTTTTGCAGACCAGAAGATCTGTCAGGGATGCCCTCACAGGTGACTATTTTGGAATCCCGAAGAGAAGGGTCATTTCAAAACATCAAATAAGTGCCTTGCAGTACATTGCCCCCCATCCCCATCCCCCCCCCCCCCCCCCCCCCCCTTGCGGTCAGTGACCCAACCCGAACATCTCTCCGTTGAGAATCACTGATGTGAAAAATGTGTTGATGAGGCAATGGATACTGTTTGAAATTGCTGCTCTGTGAAACAACTTTTCAAGTTTTTACATGAAATTATGCAGTCCACTACAACAAGATTTGGTACGGCAAGGTCAATTCCTTTGTTTATGTTGCATACTGAAGACAAAAGTTTAGAATGTTAGCTTTTATATCATGGTATTATTATCTAGATGTTGGAACAACTCCAGCATGTCAATATTGTCTGTTCTAATAGTTTTGCGCACTTAAAAAGTGGGTGGGTTCCAACAAAAGTTGTACAAAGAGGTTTAATGGGCACCCTTGGGTTAGGGTTACTTCTTGCCATGACTGTCTAAAAAGACCTGCTTTTAACATCACACGTCACATGGAAGCAGTTGCCACTCCCCCGTAGTGCGGCTGCTCCTTGCCTGCTCGTCATTGTCAGGTTCCGACCTCCTGATGGTCTCCCATTTATGGAATGATTTGAAACCCAAATGTCTTGATGATACACCAAAAAGAAAAGAATTGACATTGCCGTTCCGGTACTTTCGGAGGGGACTGTAAACATTTATCTTCTATCTCGGTACGCCAAAGAATGACCTTTTTTATACTTGTATTTAGATACGAGTGCGAGGAGTCATTCACAACACTTAATGTAGACATCAGAAACCACCAGAACCTTTTGGACTCCATGGAGCAGTACGTGAAAGGAGACCTTCTGGAGGGCGCCAATGCATACCACTGTGAGAAGTGTAACAAGAAGGTAAGAGGACAGAACCTGGTTGATGGCTTAAAACTTCAAATTAGAATTTCATGGATCATTTTGATTTTTGCCCACCCTCGTCTAGGTGGACACTGTGAAGCGTCTGCTGATCAAGAAGCTGCCGCCGGTCCTCGCCATCCAACTGAAACGCTTCGATTACGATTGGGAGCGGGAATGCGCCATCAAGTTCAACGACTACTTTGAATTCCCGAGGGAGTTGGACATGGAGCCGTACACGGTAGCCGGCGTGGCCAAGATGGAGGGTGACGACGTGAACCCGGAGAACCAAGTGATTCAGCAGAACGAGCCCACGGAGCCCACGCCCGTGGGCAGCTCCAAATACCGTTTGGTGGGGGTGCTGGTCCACTCGGGCCAGGCCAGCGGCGGACATTACTACTCGTACATCATCCAGAGGAACGGCGGCGACGGAGAGAAAAACCGCTGGTATAAGTTTGACGACGGTGATGTGACCGAGTGCAAGATGGACGATGAGGAGGAGATGAAGAACCAGTGCTACGGTGGCGAATACATGGGCGAAGTGTTTGATCACATGATGAAAAGAATGTCGTACCGCAGACAAAAACGCTGGTGGAACGCTTACATCCTTTTCTACGAGCGTATGGACTCTCTTGACAAGGACAGTGAGCTTGTCAAGTACATCTCGGAGTTGACCATCTCCACCGCCAAGCCGCATCAGGTCAAGATGCCCGGCGTCATCGAGTGCAGCGTCCGCAAGCAGAACGTCCAGTTTATGCACAACCGAATGCAATACAGCCTGGAATATTTCCAGTTCATTAAGAAACTTCTGACCTGTAACAGTGTCTATTTAAACCCTCCTCCAGGTACGTACGCTGCGTTTCGGCACTGCAAAATCTTCTCAAGAACCCCAGTTGGCGATTTTAACCTTTGCCTCCTTGAATGGGCACTTGATAAATAGTGGCTAACCTGAGCTCTCGAACAGATGCCTTGCCCGTTGAGCTTAGGACCCACCTCGGTCAAATAGATGCCACCTAAAAAAAAAAAAAAAAAAAAAAAAGAAGCATCATTTCATAACGCACAGGCAGAAAAGGTCAAGCAAACCAAATTTACTTCTTTACAGCGCATTTTCTAAGCGGAGTAACTCGGTGTGCTTTATGTGATTAAAAGCATTTAAAAAAAAAAAAAAAAAAAAACATTTGAAATCGAGGGGGGGGGGGGGAGAAGTACAGTGAAAACTGCAAAATATCATTTTAAAATGGAAATACTCTAAAAAGTTGAACCTGGATTTAGAAGCCTCCCTTCTCGCTTCGGGCTGATTTCACTTCTTTTGTCAACTTTTTCCATTTGTGTGCATCATCATCACCTAAATGCTGCTTCGACATGTTGACTTTGAATTCTGTGTTCCGCTATTGAATTGATCAGAACCCCAACATTTTGGGTTTGGTTTTCAAAGCCATTGAATCCAGCAATTAAGTTAACCGATGAGATGAGCCCATTTCAGCAGGTTTTGCTCCTCCCGAATATCAGCACCCAGTGGGAGCACAATTTTTCAGATGAATTATTGTTACACTGAATATTGTAAACGACAGTATAAAGATAGAGAGGAGATGGTCTCTTTAATGGTGATTAGTTTCTCAAGTCTTCCTCCATTTCCACAATTTGTTTTGGACTCCAGTTTGTCATTAATGTGCAAGTCCCGTACGGTTGGGCAGCAGTGACCGCGATGATTCACGTTTTGTGCGGTTCTGATACTTGCATGAACAAGGTCCAACGGACAAATGGGAGGGTAGTAGTAAGACTTGGCAAACGAGAAGTGGACTCCACAGAGCGTTCCCCGCGGCAACCGCTCGTGTGGATGATGACCACAACATATCAATGAAGTTCCTCAAATAATAGCTTCCCAATTAATAACCCTCAGTCCCTCCCAGGAAGAATACAGAGGCCTGAGAAAACACGGAACCGAAAGTCCGTTTCCCAGATCTCAGGGCTTACTTTTAATAAAATTCGCCCATGTGTGGAATATAAAACAAGTTCTCAACGAAATCCAACAATCTGTATAAAACGAAGCTACATGAAGCCCTTTATTTTTAATGATTAAAATGATTAAATCGCCCAGCTTTGTCAGTGTGGTTTACAAACGGCACCGGTTTCCGCTTCTGCGCTACGCATGCGCAAGGTCGAGTTATTCATATCCGGGTCACTCAAATGCTAGTCAAACATGTCGGTTGCTAAGCATAAAAGACAAAATGCTCGTGCCTGCTAAGGCTTTATTCTGAAGTGCTCATGGGATTTGAAAAATCGTTTCCCACCGTTTCCCTGGACAAAAATCGACGGAACCGAAAGATCGGTTACCATACTTGGCGAAATCCTCATGCCTTGGGCCATAATTGCTTTTATTGTGACTGATGGCACCATGTTTTGCAGACATCTTTACCACAGTGCATAAAGCATAATCAGCAGATGTGGCATTTGTAAAGCTGAAGTTTTGGCACGAAAACATTGCTTTAACCGTTCAGCATTGAACAAAAATGAACTTTGTAGAGTTTCAAGGTTCTGCCCGGAACCATGTTTGTGCCGCTGACAAAATTTATTGCGGACAGACGCCGCGTTGGGCCAATTTAGCGCTGACAAAGGAGCACCTGTGGATTTTTTTTCACGGCACTCTGAGATGAATTGTTCATATAACGTCGGTATGAGTGAGCTTTTTTTCCACTAGCACACTAATTGCAAATACTGTTTTGCATTTTCTAGTCTCAAAATCGTTGTACACCAAATTTGTCACCAACCCAGTCCTAGCATGTATGTCAAGAATTGAAGTCCATCATCCCCCATTATTATTATTATTATTATTATTATTTTTTTTTTTTTTGGTAATACTGGAGGATTGGGGGGGGGCGTGATTTATTTGACTAATAGGACAATCGCTTGTAAAAAGATTTCAGAAAAGGCAGTCATACACCCACCCACTCTCTCTCTCTCTCTCTCTCTCTCTCTCTCTCTCTCTCTCCCTCCCTCTTCTATTCTCTTTTTATGTCCCCTCCCCCCTTTTCTTTTTTTTTTCTCTTTTCTCCTCCCCGTCAGGACAAGACCATCTTCTGCCCGAGGCAGAGGACATTGCTATGATAAGTGCTCAGCTGGCTGCTCGCTTTCTTTTTAGTACAGGCTTTCACACCAAGAAAGTAGTCAGGGGTCCTGCCAGTGATTGGTAAGCCTCGGCCGCGTGGTGTCCTCTCCCTCCATTTTTTTTTTTTTTTTTTTGGTCCTCCTCTAAAGTCGTCTTGTCGTCCCCGACAAGGTATGACGCTCTCTGCATCCTGCTGAGACACAGTAAGAATGTACGCTACTGGTTTGCACACAACATCCTGTTTGCTTACCCCAACCGCTTCTCTGAGTACCTGCTGGAGTGCCCGAGCGCCGAGGTGCGCGGCGCCTTTGCCAAGCTCGTCGTCTTCATTGCTCACTTCTCCCTGCAAGACGGTCCTTGCCCCTCCCCCACTGCCTCGCCTGGAACCTCTGCTCAGGTTCACGGTTTTTTTTTTTGTTTTGTTTTTTGGGACCATTTTTAGGGCGATTTTCCCCTCTGGGTGCACTCGAACGAATGAATTGTATTTCATCTGATTCAGGGTTGTGATAACCTCAGTCTAAGTGACCACCTTTTAAGAGCTGTCCACAACCTGATCAGACGAGAGGTTTCTGAACACGGCCGTCACCTGCAGCAGTACTTTAACCTCTTTGTCATGTACGCCAATCTTGGTAAGGAGCGTGCGCCCCGCCGGCCGTGACTTGCGAGATCGACCGCCATCTCATTGCAATTCTTTCTCTCCCGACGCCTGCGTAGGCCTAGCAGAGAAGACCCAACTGCTGAAGCTGAACGTACCCGCCACTTTCATGCTAGTCGCTCTGGATGAAGGTCCCGGCCCCCCCATCAAGTACCAGTACGCTGAACTGGGCAAGCTGTACACGGTGGTCTCCCAACTGGTCCGCTGCTGCGATGTGTCTTCGCGCATGCAGTCCTCCATCAACGGTGAGGGTCTCGGTTTTTTTTTTTTTTTTTTTTTTTAGCTCGCTGAATTTGGAGCTGGACACGAGTTGAATTTCCCTTCATGAAGTCTTATTTGGTCACGTGTCAACACAATAATTGATCTCAGCTACAGGAAAAGTCAAAACATCCAAACACAACCCAATTCTTGTTTTGAGGCGGATGGCTGTTATGAGAAAAGCTTGTCTGGTTTTTTTTTTTTTTTTTTTGTGTTGTTTTTAATTGTGCCAGGCCAGGCCAGGCCCAACCATCAAAGATGATTCCTAGGCAAAGAAAACAAACGTTAAATATGAAAGCACCCGCTGCCCAATGAGGATTGTCATCCTTGCTCAGGATGTGATGACTGACACAGCAGCCACTCTGAGCTTCTGTGCTGTGTTGCCAGAGCTCGGAGCTGAGGGCTCTTCTAGCGGGGAGGGGGGGGGGGGGGTGTATCTTTTTAGGTTTTTTGTTTTGTCCCCCCCCCCATTGTAACAATTGCTCACCAATCTTTTATGCAGGCAACCCCCCGCTGCCTAACCCTTACGGGGACGCCAACCTCACGGCCCCCGTGATGCTGATACAGCAGATGGTGGCCGAGATTCTGTTTGTGAGGACCAGCTACGTGAAGAAGATCATCGAGGACTGCAGCAACTCTGAGGAGACTGTGAAGCTGCTCCGCTTCAGCTGCTGGGAAAACCCTCAGTTTTCCTCCACGGTGCTCAGTGAGCTTCTGTGGCAGGTAGAACGGGGACGTGAGCGCAGGACTCGTTCTTGGTCGTGCGTGGTTCTCAAAGGAAGTTTTTCTTGGGCTGTGCACAGGTGGCGTACTCTTACAACTACGAGTTGAGGCCTCACTTGGACTTGCTGCTCCAGATCCTTCTCATTGAGGACTCGTGGCAGACACACAGGTCAGACCTGATTGGTCAAAGGAGAAACATTTCATTGTCAGAATGTTGTTTAGAAGATTCCATTGTCTTGCACTGCATGGATTGTAACCCCGCCCCCAAACACGACAATTGTCTGGTGTCAACAAGACAAGATATAAATTTAGAATATATTGAGTTTTGGGTTTTTTGGGTTGTTTTTTTTTTTAATAGACACGGTGATTTGGTGTCGTGCTCGTTGATGTCGTGGAGATTGTGGTTGGTACGCTCATGGTAACAAACCATAATCCACTAATCTAGTTTAAACTGGTTCGTAGATGGCAGTGTTCAAAATAATTGCAGTCCAATGTGATGAACCAGATGAATCCACATTTTCAGTATATGTTTTCCTGCCAGGTGCAGTAGATTTCTCAGAAAACCAACAAGACCCAACATTCATCGTAAACACTTAGTGCTGTGCAATTGGGATGTTTGTTAAAAAAAAAATGTGTGGTCATCAATACTGTAAAAAAAAACGGGAGTGAATCATCATTGAAAGGTGAAGCCAGCACTTGAGGAAAATGGGTCGTTCAGAAGAACAAAGTTTGATTGGAGAGGGGAAACCTTAGAAAGAAAATATGGAGAAGACTTGCCTTTGAAAGGGGGTCTTCAACAAGACCAAAGTTTTGGTTTCAAACCAACAAAGCTAATGTCTCGGAGTGACCGGTCCAATCCCGGGACCTTGATCCAATCGAGAACTTGTGGGGTGACGTTTAAAAAAAAAAAAAAAAAAAAAGCTGTTTTTCAAGTGACTCGTGGACTGTCTTGGAGGAGAATAAATAACAATAACTGAAAGATGCCACAAGTTGTCATACAAGAAAATTTTGTCTCGACATCACCTGGTTCTGATTCTGATTGGTTGAAAGAAGCAAACATGGTTGGTCCTCACAACCAAAATAGCAACGTATACGAATAATGCTCTTCATGTTTTGGCGGTGTAGGATCCATAACGTGCTGAAAGGAATTCCAGATGACAGGGACGGCCTCTTTGACACCATCCAGCGTTCCAAGAACCACTACCAGAAACGGGCCTACCAATGCATCAAGTGCATGGTGGCCCTCTTCAGCAACTGCTCCGTGGCTTACCAGATCCTCCAGGTAGGCCTGATTTGCAGATCCTCGCGAGTAGTTCCGTCTCTGGCCTAAAGTCAACCGGCTTAGGCTACAGTTCAGCTGCCGTCCTAATGAGGACGAGAGCGAAATGGACGAGTAGGATGAGTTCTGTTTTCAGACGCCCGCGCGTCGTCGTGCGCTGCTGGTGCGGTGACTGGCGGCTCTACGAGCAGCCGTTTTCATTTAGCTTGGGGGATTTTTGTGGTTCTCATCTGTGATGGTCCGTGAAAAACTGCAACACTGACGGTGAACTGCTTTATTTCCGCGTGAATTTCCACAAATATTCGCTATCCTGGTTTTTCATCCATGCCAAAACGAAAAGCTTCTGCAGCCGTTGAACATGTTAGATATTAGACAAATGCAAATGCTGTATCCCAAATGCAGATAGAGGCCCCCCCCCCCCCCCCCCCCCCAGGCTCTTTTGACCAAATTATCATTTTGCTTGCTCTTGCTTACCTCCATGTAGTCAAAAAGTCAGACAAAATTACTAATAGCGTGAAGCAATGGACTCCAGACAGTATTGAGAGATTGCGTGACTGCTTTGAAAGTACTGACTGGAATTCATCCGTGAACAGGTAGAAACTGTGTCGAAATTCATCTTTCTGTGTGGATCGTATAATACCAACAATATGTAATATACAATATTTCCCGATAACAAACTCTGGGTTACGAAATACCAAAGATAAGACAAAGAGGATTTCCTTCGCTGGCTTGGAGGAGGGTAGCGTCCCCTTCTAAAAGCTAAGTTGGGCCCTAAAAACCAACAAGGGAAGGGAACCTGCCAGGGACCGAAGAACATGGCGGGCTGTCAATCTCACAGCATCCAGGTCGACGGCTGCAGTGCTTCCTTGAAAAAGGACCATCGCGCAGAGCTAAAGAGCGTCATCTCCTCCGGCGGATGAGAAGTGTTGAGAGCCCTCAAAAGAACCAAAGTCGACACTGCCCCCCCGACAGCATCTGCGGAGCGTCCCGAAAGCACCCCTCAGTCCAAACTTTTTTTTTTTTTTACAACTAGTGTTTTGAATTCATTCCCAGGATGGTCACATTGTACAAAAGAGAGGGGGAATGGCAGGTTTGATCCCACTTTGTAATTATCGCAACCTTTCGACTTTTGAATACGAAGTGGCTATTAATCGGCACGTCGGCGTGGTGTGCGCACGCAGAGCAACACGGACCTGAAACGGAAGTGGACGTGGGCCGTGGAGTGGCTGGGCGACGAGCTGGAGAGGAGGCCGTACTCCGGCAACCCTCAGTACACCTACAACAACTGGTCTCCTCCGGTCCAGAGCAACGAGACGTCCAACGGCTACTTCCTGGAGCGCTCCCACAGTGCCCGCATGACCCTCGCCAAGGCCTGTGAGCTTTGCCCTGAAGAGGTAATGACAAACGCACACATGAGGGCGCTCGCTACGTACATTGGGCCTTTCGCGTGTTGGCGGACAGCAGAACCTGCAAGGTGGTGGACCTCTCGGTTGGTCAAATCCGAGAGAGAGAGAGAGAGAGAGAGAGAGAGAGTCATAAAGTTTATTTGACAGACAGCGAGAAGGAGAGAGATGATGTGGGGGGGTGGGGGGGGGGGGGTCGTGGTTTTTAAGAGTGCACTCTGGCCAGGACCACTTGCGGTATTTTTAAGGGTTGCTCGCTCGGGCGACGAACTGACCTTGACTTCTCCAGACTTTTCCCATCGCGTATGGCCGAAGCCAAATCCAGAAATTGTAAACGGAGCTGACGTCTTGACGTTGTTTGGTCGCAGGAGCCCGATGAACAGGAAGCCCCCGACGATCAAGACTCGTCCCCGCCCGAGGACACCTCTTTGTACCCGCATTCTCCCGGAACCGCACAGTTCCAGCAGGTACGCAGCTGAATGAGCGCAAAGAAGCTCGGCGACGAGTCTCCCGGGGGGGCAAAAAGGCTCCTTTCGAACCCTTTCTAAAGAAGCCTTAGCAGTTGAAATGGGAGCCTTTCGTCGCCGCGTCGTTTCCTGGGAAAAGGCCCAAAACGTGCGGAGCCGGCCGGGTGGGACGACCGCCGACTGCTCCCCGAGGCTTCGCGGTGGTCAATTATGGCGCTACTTGCACGTGATTGCAGCGCAGGGGGCGGGAGAGAGCCATTAATGCCAAATATTCTCAATAAAGAGATGTACAATAAGTACCGGTGGAGTTGCGCACTTGTGTAAGAACAACACATTTGGAGGGCAATAAGTCTGACAATTCTTTTAAGTTCTTACCATGAAGGCGACTTCTGGTGCTGGCCGTTTCGTACGCCGTCAGATGAAAGTTCACGCGGGCGACGAGACTTCCGTCCGTTCATCGTGGACGGAATTTAATGTCAAGCTGGTACGATGGTGAACGCTTCTTGCCGACAAATGCGTGTCTTTTATTCGTTTGAAGTGGTCGAAATATTTATTGGCAGCATCGCTTTGGCGTTCTCCCCATCTGTGAATTTCGACACACAGCAGAATCGGCCCTCTCCACAAATTCTGTCCACTCTTGTTGAGAACTTTGGTTTGAGCGACCTTGGTCAAAAGCGTTTCCGTAATTAGTTGTTCCGACCCGATCGGCCTGCGCGCATCCGCCGCGACGGCCACTACGGCGACCCCACTAGGACAAATTGGCTCTGCGTCATTTGCGTGTCCTGCGATCCATATGCAACCACCAAAAGAGCCGCTATGGCTCACGGGCCACAGGTTGCCAACCCCTCAAGTGGTCAACGTTGGTGCACTTGCTAACCGGTTAGCATTTTGCCGAAGCGTCAGTCGCGACTTCATAAAAGAGTAAATCGGGCTCCTTGCGCCTTTGAATAAAATTCAATACATTTATGGTTGAGCTTCAACATGCCGCGGCCGATCCGATGTGGTGTCCGGACCCAAACGGATCTCG